>NC_087485.1:11525394-11825394 GCF_036417665.1 Passer domesticus | reverse complement strand
AAATCTGTGTCTTGAGCTGAGTAGATCAGCATCAGTGGTCAGCAGCTGCCAGTTCTTGTTGCATCCCCCTAGATGTGGACAGGATGAAGAGTATGCTGTTCACACTGTGTGTGTTTCAGGGATGTTTGTGCACTCTGGCCAAGCTGACAACCCTCAGGAAAGCTGCTGAGGCTCAGGTCAGAATCTCACAATTTTAATGCAGTTATTTCCCCCTTGAGAGCAGCAATGAGAACTTGTGAGAAGTGAACACATTTCACATGTTCAGTCACTTAGGAATTCTAGGCAAGATGTGATTAATATTCAGGATAAAATGGATAGAAATGTTTTTATCCTGAAGGTTGGGGTATAGATGGGTTGGATTTTTCATTAGCTGGAAGCTACAGGCAGGAGTTTTCACCTGTAGGGCTAATATGAGTACCAAGATAAGTAGCTGGGTTCATGGCTAGATAGCCTGGTTCTCCCTGGCTGACTTAAACTCTGTGTTCTCAGTGAATGAGGCTCTCAGGGGATGTCCCTGCATTTTCTGCCCTGTGCTCCATTCCCCTTTCCTGCTATGTTGTTGTGTGCTTCGTGCCATCAGGATGACACATCAGCGTGGGAATTTCAGAAAGGACTTCCATACACTCCACAAACACCCCAGCAGATGCCATTTTTTATTAAAACCAGAACCATACCAAGCCCAAGCCCGCTAACAACACTATTTTTACACAGTCCTCCATGCATGCTTGGTGCCTGCCCAAGTCCTCCCATGTGTTTGCAGGACAGCACTGAGGGCCTGGATGCCAGACACTTCAGTTCTCAGAAGCCCCTGAAGTTCCCTTTGACAGTGGAGCACATCTCTCACCAGTGTGTAATTGCTTCACTGTGTATATTTGCATGAATATTGTTGAACGTCATCTTGCATGCAAGAAGGTTATTAGAATGGAGTGCTGTGGCAGTACTGGCATAATTTTTTTTCTCTGTCTTGATGAGAGATTTAATTTATTACAGTAACAAAATAACAGGTTCCCTGTTAGCTTCATTTCCAAGAGCAGCGCTATATGCAGTGTTGCTTAATTATGTTGGATCAAGCTCAATGATGTTTTTTCTGGGTTAACTGTGAATTGTCTTCAGCACATGTGTTCAAGTCCCAGTGGTTTGTGTAGGTGATTCATGCCTGGCAACTGCAGTTAGGCAAGTTCTAGCCCAGAGATCTTTTATGTTGACATGCTAAAGTGTAACAATCTGTAAAGTTGTGTCTGATACAGGAAAGGTACTGAGTTGGTTAGGTATCCAAAATGTAGAGAATATCTGGACATTCCAGGTTTTTTTTTATTTTTTGAGAGTAGCCCATGTCACTTTTCAAAGCTGACTAGAATCTTTAAACCTTACCTGCTTTCCAGGCAGACTCTCCTCCATTCAGGAGACTCTACCTCTATCAAAGTAGAGCAAAAATGATCTTCCAGTTAGGTCAAGTCTTGTGACTTCGATAAAAAACACGGCAGACCTGTGTCTGACAGAGACACGAGGGGCCTCAGTTCTGTGATACCCCTGAACAGTACAAACTAAACCAGGAAAGCCATTTGTGCCAAAGCTCAAGGGGATCAGCAGCCTCTGGAAACTTGGAAATGTGTTAAGAGACTAAAAGCAGAGTACTGGGCACCACACAGTACAGAGCCCATATTTAACAACTGGTGTAGGATACAAGGCCAAATTCTGGTGTTAGGCTGACATCAGAGAAATAGCAAAGCCAATCTTGTGGCCTTGGAGACTGAATTGTCTGAATGACAAGCAGCAACTTAATCAGGGGTTTTCTGCTTATACTGTTTGTTATATTGAAAATATTGTTCATATTTGCAGACTTGCCATTTAAATTACTGAATAAAATTGTTTGGCATTATGGGTTACAATACTGTAAACTTCTACCTGATTTTTTTCTGCCTCATAAATGAATGGTATTTCAGATATTCATTCTCAGGAAATAGTACTGCTATAAATAAAATTGCAAAGCTGAGCAGGAAAAGGAGTTGAGATTCTAAAGCTAGTGTCTGATCTGACCTTATTAATTATATTTTGGAAAGCAGCAGTTTTCTCTGAGTGTCCTACCAGCACCTTCTCTTCCCAGGCTCTGTCTAGTTACTACACCTGTGCTGCTGCCTGCCTTTCTGAAGCAGGAGCACATGGACCTTGATCTGGATTACCCCAGCACTTCCTCACAGTGGTGGGAATGGTCATGAATCAAACAGCAGATTTTCTTTGGCGTGTCCTAATTGGAGAATCAGTTGAATGATTTGGCCCCAAGACAGAAAGTAATAAATGCTAGGAGTGGTTTTGCTTTTGCACATGTGATGCAATTGGAAAGCCTCCTTTGCTTTGCAACATCAGAGCTGATTTATGTGAGGGGAAGGAGCAGTCAGTTTAGGCCTATCGTCATAGGAAGGCTGGTCATCCACAATTTCAAGTGTTTGTTGTTTCTTTGTGAGCAGCTGCTGTCACTTCAAAGGGTCCATTAGTTGTTGGTTTGCAGATGGTGATAAGGACTTTAAAGAAGTTCTGCTGAATTGTAATTTTGCTTCCTGCTGACAGATACCACCAGAGTGAGAACAATCCAGAGCAAAGTGGGTGCTACCGTCATTGTGTTGATGAGAACATTGAAAGGAGAAACCACTATTTGGATCTTGCAGGAATAGAAAACTACACATCAAAGTTTGGGCCAGGTAATTTAAGTTGTAACCTCGTAATCTTTTATTTCTTCAGTTGCATGTTCCATGTCAGGGACAGTGAATTGTGAAGCTGTGTGATCTGTGTGTAGTGACTCAGTAATAGGACTGTGAATACTGCAAGATAATTACTGGTGAAGGTGGTATCACAACAGAGTGGCTAATGTGCTGCAAGGCTGCTTTGATGTACTTATTTGTGTAGCTGAACTTGGAACTGAGCCTAGGAGAACAATCTTTACATCTAAATTATTAAGTTTAGTCTACAGGTGAGGTAAGGATTGACTTTTGAATGTTGGAGCTTGTTCCCAAGATGAGACCAGCACATATTTTATACTCACTACTGACCCAAAAATAGGAGAATGTGTGTTTGTACCTGGAATTTTGGCTCTAGTCCCTACATCAAAGAGATTTGGATTCTGTTCACTTCCCTGCCCTCTGCCAGGGTTTTACTATTCCCCTCACAGTTAATTTGATGACCAAGAGTTGGTAACATAAAGATTTTTATACACATGCACACACCAACACATATGTTCAGTCTTCTCTAGATAGGTATTCATATTTGTGTATTATTTACTGGCCAGAATTATTAAATGTAATTAAACTAGACAGCTATAATTGCATTCACTTCCTTAGGAAAAATTTGTTCTGCCGATAATGCTATCCCTGCCAACTGCATGCTACTAATTAAAACTTTGAAATACTAGATGACTAACTCAGCTTGTTATTTCCTAGGATCTCCTCCAGCAGCTCAAAAACATGACCCACCAGGCAGAATTGTGAATCAAACTAGATCCCGTTCTCATGAGCCTGAGACCTTCCATGCTCACCATAGGAAATCTCAAGTGGTGGATCCAAACCACATCAATCTGGCTGAAAGTTCGTATGCCAAGATTGCAGAAATCCAGCAGAGGCTCCGGAACCAGGACTCCAGCAAGCACTTTGTGAGGTCTCCCAAAGCCCAGGGCAAAAATGTCGCCCCTGTGCATCCTGGAAGGGCAGTTAGAAATAAACCTTTTCAAGGGGTGCCCTTGCCCATGGCTTCCCCAAGTGCACGGGTGGGCCAGAACCTCCCGTACCTTCCCCTGCAATCCCAACAGATCCACAAGAAGCATAAGCAGAGGGCAAAGGAGAATCACCAAATGTGCAAAACCTTCCCGTCTCCAGGGACAGTTGTGGAAAAGGAACACGTGAGAGACCTGCCCACAGTCATTTTATATGAAGGCCAAGTGGGACAGATGATACAAAGACACGAGCACCACCACCATCACGAGCACCACCACCACTACCACCACTTCTACCAGACATAGAAGAGATCCCACCAACATCCTCCAGGAATCATCCCAAATGAAGGAAACACATTCTTGTGACACCAGAACTAAGGCATTACTATGATTAATATTATCATTACTCCATTAATATTCAGCTAGCATATATTTTAGAGGTTATATGGAACTCTTGAAACTCACCCTATTTATATGTTGTGGAACCGCATAGCTTACTCAAACATCTTGTGGATTTTTTTTTTTTTTTTAAGTGGCTTGTAAGACAGCAAACAGCCATGGCTTTTTGAGCTGTGATTTAATACAGGTCGTCAACGCACTTCTGTACAAGTACTACTTCCACTGTACTCAGAAAGATACTTCAAACACTCCTGCAGACATCTAGCTTTCCACTCTGCTGTACGTCGGCTGATCGCACACAAGCCTTTCATCAGGGGAGCAATGTTCGAAGGGTTGGACTCCAGAGATACTCAGATAATGGAAAATACAAACAGCTGCTACCTCTAGTATTATTCAGATTTTATTTTCTTTTTATTGATTGTAATGTGCTACAGGGGGGAATTTTAATATACTGTGTTCGTGTAGCCTGTTTGTGTTCACATCCTTTCAAATCATCTTAATTACAAGGAAATATTAGCTAAACTTGTCAACAGGGCTACATTTGTATGACTTAACACTTTATTTTCTTGGAGATTCTTCATTGACACAAGTACAGTCTGTTATATACTGGGTAATATTTAAATATACTTCTTTTATTTTTGGTTTTTCTCTTGCTTATTCTCCACTCTGTTTGGGGTACTATTTGAAAAGAGAAGGATGTGAAATGGGGTTTTCCAAAGCAGCACTAGACTTCAGTGCTTGGGCCATAAGTATCATTCGTGGGGCTTTGAGAAGGAGAGGGGTTGATTGGGGGGGTTTGTTTTGTTTAAATCCACAGTTCTTTGTTTTGAGAAAGAATTGAGGAAAATATACTTTCTCACTTTAAATGTTGGCAAATATATATAAAATATAAATATAAATATATATATATAAATATGCACACTCTCAGGTACATTTTGTTGTGTTTTAGAAATCTGTGGTTTGAATATTAACATTATATTTGTTTTTTCCACAACAGTGACTTTTTAGAAACATATGCCATGGCATTTTCTTGGTGCCTCCAGTTTGAATTTCCCAAGCACCTATCAAGTTGTGCTTCTCCCATTTTAGAGATGTGTATAAAAGTATCATTCACAATCTTTCTGGATTCTTCTACTTTTTCCATATCAAAGGGCTTCCATTCCATGAAGGGGAATCACACCATACTCACAAGACCTTAATGGTTGCTGAGAAATTTGAAGGTCAAAAGAAAATTGGAAAATTGAAAAAAAAAAAAAAAGGGTCAGTGCATTGACATTTTGCTTTCTGTGGAGCCCAGATTTAAAACAGATTCAGTTGGGTTTTGTACAGATCACCATTTTGCAGGTAGAAAGTGACTGGAAAACACCTACATTTCTTTTGGAACATTAAAGTAGAGAACTCCTACATAAAGACATAATTGTTCTATAAATGTATTTGCTTTGGTTTTAATTATTTTTAATGTTGTGGTATTTTGTCAATAGTATATATTGTAAAATGTAACTATCCGACATTGTTATAAGCCCTTTATGATTGGGGTATTTTTTGTTTTCTGACTAGAGTTTTGACCAGTCCAAAATGGGGTCTTTCCTTGCTGCTGACCAGGTTTAGGGGGATGTTGTCCTTTCTAAGAACAGAGACACCACCTTGTAAAGAACAGTGGGAAGCCTTGCCTTCTGGTGGAATTGGAATAGAATCACTGCTTCATGGTAATTAGGCCCGTCTCTTGTCTCCCTGGATCAGCACATGTTTAGACTTATTGTCCCCTTTAAAAAATCTGGTTTATTTTATTTTTCTTTTTTTAGCTGTCAACAGCGTGTTCTGTAAAATCTAACAAAATGTTTTTAAAATGTGTTTGATCTGTGTGACAACTATACTGTTCTGTTTATTTTAAAATTCCTGAAGTCCAAAAATATTTATATGCAGAATTTTCTGTGTTAAGAATATGAAAAGGCCACAAATTTGGTTAGTTACCACTGAGTTGTTCTAGTCTAAGCCTTTTTTGCTGCTTGTGTATCATTCTTTTTCAATGTATATATAATTATGGACTGCAAAAAGAAAAAAAAAAGGCATTTATATGTCTAGTAGAAGGAATAAGCTTATTTATATGATAGTGTTAAAAAAGTCTGATGTATTCAAGTGACTTACATTATACCGCATGCAAACACACAGTGTACATTCCATCTAAGAAGGGATGCCATGCTATTTGCTTTGAAGAAGTAATTAAAGCTGTTCTCTTTTCAGTGGAGCATATGCCACAAAGACTGAGAGGTGGAAATTGTTCTTAGTCAATTTTTTAAATGCAGATTGTTACTGCAAACCAGAAAACATTCTGGAAAACTCGAGTGCTTTCAGAATTGTGGGGTTTTCTATGAAAGGGCAGCAAAGGGGTAAAACTGCTCCCTCACCCAAAGATATTTTGCTGGAGAAGAAACCAGCACCACTACCAAAATCCCATCTGAGAGGTGTGCAGTGCTGGCTGTGCCAGGTGGACTCTGACGTGGAACACAAATCACCATTTGTTACTGCCTGCACTGGTTTGTTTTGGTTTATTGTATTTGGACATTCAAAAGACAAATTCTGCCTTGCTCAGAGTCTGTGAAACACAAATGCATTTTAATAACATGGCATCCCCTTATGAAAACCTTACACCAGCCATGTATGAATATACAGTATCTAAATACTGTGTTGCAGTTGTGTTATGTGCATTATAAGTGTGAATAACATGTAGCACAGTTTCTTTTCACAGAACCTTAAATTTCCGTATCTTTTAAATATGTTTGCTTTTCAGTATTTTGTATAGTAAATATAGATGGTTTTGACTAAATGCTTTATTTATTTAACAGCAAAAACTGTGCCAAGAGAACCCCCTGTTAATTAAAGTTTTACTAGTTCAGAAAGTATATTTCTTTCTTCTTGTTGTGGATTTCAGGGGCCTGTTGCAATTGCTGTCAGTGCTTGCAGATCCCACTGATGAAAGAGCTTGCATTAACATTTTTGGGAACAGGATCAGGAAATTACGTATGGGCTGGGTATGCTTTGGTCTAATATTTAAAATATCAAGTTTCAAAGTTAAATTTCTTGTCCCCTGCTGTTGGACCTGTGTTGAGTAACTGATATTTCATCTTGCTATTAATTCTGAAAACTTTTCCTTAAAAAAAAAAAAAAATATTGGTTTAGGTTGTTCAAAACCATAGCTGGATCAAAATTTGAGACAGTTTAGTTTCTGGTTGATCAAAACATTTACTTCCAAAGAAAAACATACCAGAGTTTAGTATATTGTTAATATTGAAAAGTAAAATGGACTAGCATTAAGTAATTTCAGATGAAAACTTCAGGCTTTTCACTTCCTTCTTCTGTTTTTACACAAGGCAGTTCAGCAAAATGAAGCTGAACTTTACACTATTTGCTGAAAAAAACTCAGTTGAAAAATTTTGCTCATCTCTACCAGCTGCAATTCTGGGGAGGGCAGCGTTTTGAAAAAAAAAGGGTTGCTAAGATCTTCTCACAACTTCATTACCACAATACAGATTAACCTAAGCTAAGGCTGTGAAGTAAAATCTCTGTCCCAGTGAAATTTCTGACAAGGCTGCCAGGTTCCCACTGGCTGCAGTGAAATTCCCAACAATTTCACTCCAGGAAGGTGGGTGTGAAATCTACATAATGTGCAGCCAGGAACTCCAGTATTAATTTTTTTCTGCATCATACTGCTGATGGGTTTGCTAATAGTAAATGGAAGTTTGCTTTAAGAGATCAAGCTGGTAAATTAATTAAGATTAGCAGCAAATACTCTTTACACTGATGTCATTGGAGGCCCTCAAGGCACTTCCAAAAGTCTTTGAAACGGCCACATATCATTTAATCATTGTTAGAAATGGAGGCCCAGTTCTCCCTTGGATGATGAGGTACAGATTCTCCTGGGGCAGTCCTGCCCCAAATATGTCACAACATTTATGACCTCTGTTGTGCTCTTTGTGCTCTAGTCATTGTGAGCATAGGACAGCAATGTTTAGCTGGAGAAGTGCTTCAAAGGTGTGAGTGTTGTGTGTTTATATATTATATGTGTGTGTATATATATGTGTGTGTGCGTGTGTGTGTGAGTGTGTCCTCTGGCAGAAGTTAGTGAGTGGAACAAGATGGATTCTGACAGAGGTGATTTTTTCTAAAGGGATGAGCACTGTGTGTGCTCAGCAGTCCACAAGTTGCCACATAAACACAGAGCTCTGATGAATGCATACTGTTCTCCATATGTCATCATGTACCTCAATTACTGAATGACAGATTTCATTTGTATTCCAATTAACAGGAAAGTTGGGGCCCTTTGGGCCTAGATTATACTTGAGAAAAATTCATCATGCTAGAAAATTTACAAAAACATTCACCATAATTTTTGCCTGGAGTACAGGCAAGAATGTTCATGTTTGGAAACATGTCAGCTAATCAAGTCTCACCTTTAATTACCTTGATGCAATTCATCAAGATCTGAAAATACATTTTCAAACATGACTTATTCATGGCTTTGCTGGGAACCAAGTCTTATTCAGCATCCTATTAATTGTCAGACTTCTTTGGTTTTAGTTTTTGGTTTGGTTTTTTTTTTTGTTTTTTTTTTTAATATACCAGCAGAAACATGTTTGAAAATCCATAAACTAAAAATTGAACTTAATGTGTTTTCTAAATAGGTTCTGGAAGAAAATATCTTTCCTAATGCACTTAACAGCAAAACCAGCCTCTATTTATGACATAATAATGTATTTTGTTTGCATATTTGAACAGATATTGAGTTGATTTGATTTGGAAGGGTCTGTTTTGGGATTTTTTTTTTTTTTGTTGCTCTGTGCACATTTAAAATGTGCTTAAAATCTGGTCTAAAAGGAACAGATTAAGAAAAAATTATATTGAAATTACTCAATATACATTGAAATGAATCTTATTTGAAGCTTGGATTGTAGTTATTAAATAATGAGGTTTTCAATGATGCTTTAATTTACTTTTATATTTCTATATATTTCTAGATAATTCGATCCTAAATGAGCTGAAATGATAGGAATCACATGGATGAAGTCTTCTAATTTCTTTGGTTTAAACTAGCAGGATTTAAGGACTATTCAGGCAGATTACTGTGAGGGTTAGAGCTGTGAAGGAAGACTGGCAAGGGAAGGATGGAAAGATTTGAGAAGTGTAGGGATAGCACAGAACTGTCCAAGAGAGGGGCAGGGGAGACGCACCAGAGGCAGGAAAATGCTGTATGGAGAAATTTCAATTCATATTACTTTTATGAATCTCTTCTGGTACAGTTTTTGCTCATAAAACAGCAACAGTAGTTTGTAGAATGCTTTTCACTGGGAAAACTTGAAAGACTTTCTTTAAGAGTGAATCTCCAGCGTGCAGGGGAGGCACAAGGCAGGAAAGTTGAGATAATCACTGGGGCTGTGGCAGAATAAGGAAGGATCCCTGTTTTCCTGAGTCCCTGTCCAAGCTGAGGGAAATGTTGTTGGAAGCAGAGGTGTTTCTACAGATGTTTTGAATATTCCTTAGAACACATCTTGAATAGTGACATCAGTTCTTTTTCTCTTTGATTACAAACACACAAAAATTGGTCAAATGTTACCCAAAGTTTCAGTATCCGTCCTGATTTTTCTAAACACTAAGCACTAACTATGCCTGTGAAATCTACTGACACAGGATATACCACAAGGAATGACAGACAGGCCCTGTTGCTTGTCTCATCAGGCTGGTGTTCTGGGCTCTGAGAGTCGAAAGTTCCAGAAAATTAAGGATGTTGAAGACGTAATGTTAAGGGCCTTCATAAATTTGTCAATGGGCAAGCATTAACAATAGCAGGCATACTGGTAATGATGAGCATTGTGCTTTCTTTTTAGGATGCTTTAGGTTTTTAGGATGTCTGTGAGGTGGGGTGTGTGTCTTTCTTTGAGTGCCTAGTCCATAGAGACAGAGCTGCCTCTAATTACTACCAGCTAAGGGATGTGTGCACTCCTTTGGTGTTGTATTTTGTGGATGAAGATACGGGGTTCAGATCCTTCTGGTGCTGAGTGCTTATTCTTGCATTTAATCCTTCCCATTCTGTTCTATTCACGAAGTATAGCATGCTGAGGCTTTGTGAATTTTCTGATAAAACACCTAACAAACTGGGCCAAATTTGTTTTCAGCTTCATAAATGGAAGCAGAAGAGCCCCATGCATGTCTTGGAATTTGGACCTTACAAATGCAGTTTGCTATGATTCATCATTTTTTCTTGTACTAATTTCAGATATTTGATAAGCTCTTTTTATGGTTTACAAGTTTAAAAAGACAAATAAAACTTTGTAGATTAAAACATTCGTTTGGAGGTTGTATTTTGTCTGCTCTCTGATGATCTGTGAATAGCCTTTTTTCTGTGGGCTTCAGCTTAAACCTACAGAGTGACTTTGGAGTGGGTGTTTATAGTTCTTTGCTTGCTTGTTCACAGGGTAAGGCTGTTGATAGATGAATAAAGTGCCACTTGAGGTTGTTAACAACCATGACTGGTAATGCTAGTTCGACTAAGATAAACAGTGAAATGCTACAGCAATTAGCATTAAGGTCTCACTTGGCCAGTGCTGATTTTCAAAGCCATAGATAGGAGCTCTATAGATACCCACGGCTGGGAGGTCTGGAGCTGCTCTCATCCCATGGCTGGGAGTCTGGAGCTGCTCTCATCCCATGGCTGGGAGTCTGGAGCTGCTCTCATCCCATGGCTGAGAGGTCTGGAGCTGCTCTCATCCCATGGCTGGGAGTCTGGAGCTGCTCTCATCCCATGGCTGGGAGTCTGGAGCTATTCTCATCCCTGCTCCAGTGCTGGGGCTCCTGTGTGGTATGTGCACGCAGCATCTCTGCATACTCAATGTGCCAGTAGGAAGCAGGAGTACAAAAGCTGTAATGTTTCAGTCCAAAGCAATTAACCCTCTCACCCTGCGAGGAGTGGAAGGGAGGAAAAGCCCAATTATAGAGACTCGGAGTTTCCAGTAAGTGCAAAAGTATGAAGGGAAGCAATAAGGCAGCACTGTGGGCCTCACATTCCTCTGGTCTCTTTACAGCCTTTTCAGGGAATATTTTTTACTTTTGATGTCTGTAATCATAACTTGCTGTTTGACTGTGCCATCTGCTAGGGCCACAACCCTCAATGGCTCTGAGCATGATCTTCCTTAGGTTTCACTGGAAATTTTGTGCAGCTTTACTGGGTCAACAGAAATCCTGCAATTTATACTCTCATGTAATCAGGGCCCTGGGACACTCAGAGCTAGCACTGGTCAGGGACAGGTTTTTATTGGAACTTTCCTGGTCTAATAAATGGATGCTAAAATAAATTAATTTAAAGATTACAATCTTGATATCTTATGAGCTTGAAACATGGAGTCATTTGAGCTGGTAACTGAATTAAAGCAGCAAGTCATTGTGTTTTCAGGAGCAGGGCAAGACTTTCATTCCTTTCTCTGCTAAAAACATCACTGCAACCCCTTTTGCTATAACTGAATCAGGAATTCGGCATTCACAGGATATTATGTGTCTGCTGATCTTTCTAACAGTAGTTAATGAAGTTTGCTTTACTTGGAGCCTGTGTTCCTTCGGATATTGCTCCTGCAGCCTGCAACTGCAAAGGAAATCCACTGCACCGCAAATCTCACCAGGAGCATCCTGCCTGCCCTCTTACTCACCTCCCCAGGGCTGTGAGGATGGAGCCACTCCAAAGGAATGGTCCAAAATTTCTTCTTCCTGGCACAGAGGAGGTATGTTCACTGTGTCTGTGGCACCAACAGGGAAAACTGAGCAGCCAAAGGCATTGAGCCCAGTGCCTGTTCCTTGTCCTCGGGAGGGGTGTCAGTGCCTCTGCCTGATCACCCCTCAGCCCCTGAACTGCGCTTCTCTGGAGGCTCTGCAGGTGCAGTAAGGCCTCAGAATCCAGAATACTCTTCCATCCATCCCTTTAGTCACTTTAGAAAGATGTCACCATGAAAAGAACTCGAACAAGACAATTTTTTTGCTGTTGACTTTCTGTTGTGCCCTTTCATGGGTTTAAAATCCACTTATCTGAAAGTGTGCAGTTACATTTTGTCCTTTTTCATCATTTAAATGCATCTTCTTGATCTGAAGAAATAAAAGCAATTTAAAAATTAGAGATTTTGTTTTCATATGTGCTGCCAAGTCTGATACTGCAAAGTAACTGCTGAATTGGCACAAGCAGTTTGAGAGAGCCAGCAGATTTAGGAAGGGAGAAGATAAACCTTATTATGTTTCTTTGCCAAAGGAGAAAAGAAACGATATTGACTTAAATGTGGGAAATTTAAAAGGGGCCATATGTTCTCACTTTGTGCTTTGTTTCTAATAGATAGACAGAAATCTTTGAAGTGTGGATTGGCACAGTAGGGTGCATGCTTCTGTAGAGAAAAGATGCTAAATGGGGAGGATGTGAGGGGGCACATGAAACTCTATTAGCCATGCAACAGCAAAGAGAGAAAGGCAAATCCAATGATAATGTACATCTGTTTCAGGGAATTTATAAGCTTTGAACATTTTTTATGTGCAGATAAGTGGATCCTTTTCTTACCATAACTTAGAACTTCAAAGCAGATTGTGTGGATAATGCAAATTGCTGAAATATGAGATTTTCCTACAAAGAGGTTTCCAAAAAAGAAAAAAAAAAAAGAATTAAGGCTAATTGATGCCACAGTCTTTTATGTACAGTGTAAAAACTCTACAAAAATTGATTTTTATGAACTAAGAAATTGATGAAAAATAGTGAAGTCTGCTGTTTGCATTCAGGGACTGTAGTTTGAAACTGAGTTTCTGTGAATTAAACATTTGTCTCTGATAGTACTGCAGCAATATTGTAACATAAATGAAGATATGTAGCCAAGCTGTAATTGTATCAAAGTCTGGTATGTCATAGGAATGTAAAACTCATGAGTGTGGCATGATGTGCAGCACCTGACATTAACATCACTGTCACGGTGGCAAAGCAGGGATTTCTAGAATATGAGAAAAAAAAAGATTACAAGAGACAAAAACTAATGGGGGGAGGCAGGAGGTGGAGGATACTGTTATGGTTAAACCCGGGAGCAGATGAATGTGTAACTTCTTAACTGCTCAGAAAAATTAGTTGCTCTCTGAGCTGGGAGGTTACAGCCAGGCTTGGGGATGCCAGCTGCATTCCAGCTGGGAGATATGAATGTCCCAGCTAAAAGGCCAAGGCTGTGACACCCTGTGCAAGAAATGACCTCACCCAGGGGATTTTGAAGACCTTCATTTATTAGATGTAGTGCATAGGGGCATTCCCTTCCTCCCTGGGCAGACTCGGGCAATAGAGCCAGCTTTGTCCTCCTCCCTGTGCTGTAAACAGGGGGGCTGAGGCTTAACCTGATGCTGAACACAGAGACAACCAGGAGTGGGAGCTCATGCCTCATTCCTGAGCCTTTTCCCAGTTTTGGCTTCATTGGCCAGCTGGGCATCTTCAGTAGATATTTTTTCCCTGCATTTAAGTGTGAATGGATCACCACAATCTCAGTCCTGAAGTATTTTTTTTAATTCCTAAATCCTTAATCACAATCTTAATCACTGTGTGCCATGTCAGGCTGTTGGAAAAGTGCCAGGTCTCGATATCCTGAAATAATCTATATCCCTTCATACTCCATGTCCAGGACTCATGCTTCTTCCACCTCAGCTGAAGTGGAAGAGGCTCTCCTACCAGACCCCTCACCTCATGCTGACAATGACTTGAAAATGCTTCCCCTTCACCCCAGCAGGTAAGACTTCCCCAGAAAGGGTTGGTTTTTTGTTTTTTTTGGCTCTGAAGGGTGGCCTGTGATGGGGTCAGCACCCTGAGACTGTGGGATTCCTACCCATCCCTGGCCATGTGGGAAAAACCCCATCAGGTAATGAAATTATTTACCTCATGATCTGGGCTAAAATGTTTTGGTTTAGGCAATCAGCAAGGGCTGGCAGAGGGTCAAACTCGAGGCCATCCCTCCTTTTGTCGGGAGTGCACCCCAACAGCAGGGGAAGGGCAGCAGGCACGATGCTGAGGAGAACAGCTGTATGCCATCACACTAAAGATAGAAACATGAAGCATGTGCACTAATTAAGTTCCCAAGTGGCAGCGTACAAAGTGTACAGACCAAACAGAACAGTGCCTTCTGCTTGTTTTGATCAGCTCTGTTTCTCTCACTTTGATGACAATCACCGCTTGCTTTGTCCCTGGCTGCGAGGGATCGCTCCCAGCCTGGGCTGGGGCTGCCATCCCTGCACCCAGCACTGCCTGCCCCTCCTGCCAGGGGCCCTCAGCAGCACCCAGGGTCAGGGGAAAAGCGTGAAAAGTGCTCAGAACTTCTGAATTAAGTTTCTTGCTTTATTTTTTTTTCCAGTCAAGTATAATATTAGACACTTTCACCCTAAATAGGATGAAGTGGGCATGCTCTGACCAGCTTAGCACAACAGGATGGACTTTAATTTTTTATTTCCCTCCTCTGATGTCTTTCAGTCATTTCTTTTTTCCTTCAGGGGGCCCAGCAGACTCTTGGTTAGGTCTGTCAGCTTGGCTTCCTAACTGGTTTGTTGCCCTGGTAACTTTTGATGTAGACTGCATATGAGCCAGAATTCACCACACCCCCCACACCCTCCTGCCCCCCTTTTCTTCCTCAGAGTTCTGGCTGGAAAACTACCTTAAGGATAAACATGAAGAGAAAAATTAATCTGAAAATCATCTTCCACGTGGAAAAGGAATTTGTGATGTTTCAAAGCCTCTTGTGCTCCAGCAGGAGGCAGAAGGGACACTTTGGGGCAGTAATCCCATCAGCTGCTCCAGCAAGTTCCAAGAAAGGCTTGGCTCAAGGGTGGTGTTGCAGCAGGTTGTAAGTTGTAAAGCTTGAGGGGCTGTGACAGGTTTGAATTGTTTGCTTGTAACGATGCTCAGCTAGAGACTGAAGGATGAAAATGCTCAATGTGGAGAGATGCTCTTTTTTCCAAGTATAATAGTCAGCTTTAAGTTTGCCTTGCTAAGCTGCTTCGATTCAAAGCATAGGACAGACTTTCTTTTACTCCAACACAGCATCCAGTGAACTCTGGAATTTAAATTTAACTCTATTTTAATTCCAGTCTTGATCTCTCAGCTGAAATATTGAGTTTTTCATTGCTGGTTACTTCCTGCCTGATCACCAGCAATCCAGTTATGACAGGATACACACACTTTCTTTATTGTGACCCTTTTTCTAAGGTGTTCCTGATTTAATCTTCTAACAGTCTCATTTTTCAGTCTTTGGGATCTAAGTGCTCAACCCAAACTCTTTAAACTTAACTCACAAGTAGCTGACTCCTTGAGGGAACTGTGGGTGAACAAAGCTGCATCTTCATGCACAGGAGATGTAATGCCCTGTAAGCTGCCAGGCCCTGAAACACACAAACACATTGTTAAGGCTGTGGATGAATCAAATAAAACATTGCTATTTTTTTACAATGAGAGCCTAAATTGCTTGTGTATTTTGTTAGACCCAGCTGAGTCCTTAGTTATTTTGTTTGATATTGTAGTACCTCAATTAGCAATACGTGTCAGGTCTTATTTGCTGTATTGGCCATTTGCAATAGATTGATTTTCCCCCCCTCTTCCTTGTTTGTTTATTGCTGATAGAGTTCACATGTCTTAAGTTCTACCTCTGAGCTTCTTTGGCAAGTAGACAAGTGTGTAGATGATATTTTTAGATGGATGTGTGTAATAGTTCAGAGTCTGGTAGCACTTCTTAGGTCTTTAAAGATAGGTGAAGTGGTTTTCTCCCAAAATTGCAGTAGTGCAACTGGGGAAAGATAAATGAGAATCTGACATTACAGTGCTACTATGTCCCAGAGCTGTAGTGTGGGGGAATAGAATATAAGGTAATCTTACCCCTGAGGAGTTGCAGCTGTACCAACTACCAAAAACTGAGAACAAGCCACAGGTGTAACCAAGAAGAGTGCTATAAGTAAGATGGAGTTTGTTGGTTGTGCAGAGGAGGAGATGTTACCAAGAAGGTATGAAACCTTTACAACAAGATGGCAACACTGTAGTGCCAAGCAAAGAATACACCATAGCCCTTGTTTTCTGGAAGGTTTCACAGAAGTGTTTGGGTCACTGCTGTGTAATTGTTCTTATCTGCCAGTGTGGAGGAAATGGACCAGTTTCCAGAGTTTACAGCTCTGGGAGATCAGTTCATTATGCTAGTAATGAAGGGTTTATTTATGAAATTTTCAGAGATCATGATGCAGCATAAAGGTCCCAAATCTGAGCTACCAAATGTTGCCAAAAGAGGCAACAGCAGGTGTTTCAGCACAGCAGTACAAGTCTGACAGCAGCCAGTGCTGCATCTGTGTGTGGCATGGGATAAACTCCTGGGTGTTGAGAAGTTTCTTCCCAAGGCTTCTCAGCAGCCAGAGACTGCCTTGAGGCACGAGGCACACAGGTGATGCTGCCCTCTCCAAAGCTCTCAGGCCTTTGTGTGGTGCTGGTCTCACTACTGGGACTCTGGTGAATCTTTTTGCCCTTATTGACTGCAGAGTATTTAGGCTTCTACTTTCGTTTGTGGCTGGTTTAGTCTTCTGGTACGGGGTGGAATTTCAGAGTGGGTGGGAGGCTTTGTTTTTGCTCCTAGGGAGATACTGAGCAGGTTCAAGCAGGATACTGGGTGTCAGAGGTCCTGGCAGGGCTGCAGGGAGAGCAGGAGCAGCAGGAGCTGCAGCCTGGCCTGGGGAGCTGCAGTCCCTGTGGCTGCAGCTCACTCAGTCCTGGGGCTGGCTCAAACCATGCCTAGAAATAAGGAGAATTTCTCAGGTGCCTGAACACATCAAAAATGGGAGAGAAGTGACTGGTGCTGCTACAAATGAGGGTGGAGTTTGTAGTTGTGGGCATCTTAAACTGGCACAACACTGCATGAGCACTTACCTTTACCTTCCCATCTCCAGCCTGCTGCTACACATCTTTTACAAAACCAAAAGGGGCTTCTTGCAGGTGATACTGACAACTATTTCCTTAAGAAGGAGCTAATGCTTCGTGAGAATATTTGTGGTGATTTGACCAGACCTCATTTTGGGCTCATGAAAAAAGGGGCATAAGTATGGCTTATAGATGGTGTGTTTTTCTGTGTTTGGCCTGCAAAACAGAGGGATCACACAGGATTTCACCTGGCTAACACCTCCAAACAGTTCTTTTCAGCAACATCTGATAGGCAGCCTGAAACTGGGTCCATGGTGTGGGACTTGGGCAGTAGCAGCAAAGCAGGTTCGAAGGGAATGTGATGCTGACAAACAGTTCTTAAAAATGTTCAACCTTCAAGCCAGCAAAACACTAAAATGTGAAATTTCTTTTGCTGGGAGTGATATAAATAACATTGAGAACACTTTTTTTTCCTGTTAAACATTTTAATCCTGGCATTTTGGCCAGTTAATAATGATAGTGAAACTAGAAATATTCACTTGTCTCTTAGAGATCAACAGATCCTTAGAGTTTTCGAAGGTAGACTGAGTCAGTGCTTTGACAGGGAGGGAATCTCACTGGAATATTGTTGAAAGCAGAGAGCAGAATAACAATGAGTGTCAGGAGCACTGAGGGTTCAGAGGAGTTGAATTCAGAGGGCAACAGTGACAGAGACTAAACTCCAAAAGGCAGAAATAAAAAGATTAAGTCACACACACAACTTTATATAGTCAGAAGGTGCTATAGAAACCTGCCAAGTCTGTCAAAAAAGCCTGTACTAACAATGGTATTTTTAGGCAATATCATTCTCCTCAAAATCCACATTAATTCATGAGAGTTTTCTTTCCCCTGACACTCAAAATATTGGCTGGAAAACCTCTTCTGTTCTTTTGCTAGACCCTGTCAGCCAAGGGGAAAGGACTGATGCTCTGAAGCTTCCATTCTCAAACCTGGCACATTTCAGGAGCTGTCTATAAAAACTCAGTGCTCTTTGGTCAGAGGCATCCTTTTCATTTGTTTGGCTCTGGCAGCCCAGGTAGGTTTTTTATCTAATGTGTGTTTGGATTGTATAGGCACAAAGGACAAAATATAACCATACACTGAACCATCTTTCACCCTGGGTCCCTACAGACTTGCTCATTCTGCTGCTCAGTAATGGCAGCAAAGACAGAACCTTTCCAACAAAATGGGCTCAGGTGTTTCTGTTGTTTTAACCACTCAAGAGGCACAAACTACATTTCTGATTTCTTCAATATTTCAAGTTGCATTGACAGTTTATAGGTTTGGATCTTTGCAAGAAACCAGAAGGGGTAATTTGGATTGACCCACTGTGGGTGATTTCCTCTTTAACCTTGGCCCACTTTTAGTTTGGTTTCTGCACCTTTCAAAGCAAGCTTCAAACCATGCCATTGGTGGAGAAGGGCTTCCTCAAAATATAGTCTTAATAAATGGTTTATTTAGTGCAAGCTTAAGTGGATAGAGATTGCTGGCAGTTTAATGAAGTAGGGTAATCAGGATTGTCTCTTGGCTCCCTGCACACTTTGGGCCAGAGGAGAAGACTCATTGTGAGTGGAGCCACTTGGGTTTCATCCACACAGTCTCACCTGTGAGTTTTTGCAAAGCCATCTTCAAAACTCCATTATTCATTTCTTTCCAAGACAGGCATTGACGTGGTTTATGCCAAACTTAAATTTTAGGTCAGTCAGAACTTCACAAGCTTGAATAAATAAAAGCAAGGTAGACAAGGTTTAGCTATTAAACCTCTCTGTGGCAATGCTTAGCTGCCTGGCAGAATTAGGGTCACCTGGGCTCCACTGAGCAATAAGAGCAGACCAGCAGCTGTAGAGGTGCCACCTGGGCAGCAGAGTAATAGAGAGCCCTGGAGAAGCTTCTGTGGTGGTGGAGGGCAGTTGCAGGATTAGACACACAAAACCCCATCCAAACTCGCAGTAAAATCAAATGGCATCCTTCCTTCCACTGACAGAAGCTGGATCAGGCCTCCCATGAATTGTAATGAATAGTTATATTAATCCACTGCTATGTAGCTGTGAAAATCCTGCATCCCCTTCTCCGGGATGACGGTGCAAGGCTAAATCACCATGGATATTCGATTGCATTCTGGCTCATGTAGCTGTAAGAGCATTACCAGGCAGCATTTTATCTGGGACAAGTGCTCTCTACAGTACTCACAACAAATCTCAACTTATTGAAACTCCAGTGATTAAATGTTTTACAGATCCCTGCAACATCAGAAGACTCTATGCAATAGGCATGGCTGCTTTCAATATGATCTCATAGGGATGTGATTACCATTTTGGCTCTCTTCTCACAGCCATTTAAGTGGACCTTCAAGGAAGTGTAACCCTTTCACTTTCAGATTTTTTTTTAGTATGCAAAACACTTGCTCAAGGGTAAAAGCCTTGAGTACAAAACCTATAAAGCCAAAGAGCCAAACTGATCATATCTGTGCTGATCTTGAGCACAATACAACAATAAATGAGGTTAAAGCAGCTATTTGTGTTGTTTTGGAAAAATTCAGGTCCTAAACTAAAAATAAAGTCTTTCTATAGCAGAAGGTCTGGACTAAACACATTCCTCCTGAATTGGTTGTGGTTAAGTGTTTGACATATGTTCCTATGTTGGCACCAATTATTGATAAAATTCTGTTTGGAAGGAGTAGCCAAGACTGCAGTTTGTGCATAGTCCATTCACATCCAGTTACTTAAAATGTAGCTCTTGCAGATTAACAGTGTGACCAAAGTTTTCATTCCCCTCCTTTTGGAGCAGGCACATTACAAATGCACATCAAAGAAAATGAGCTCTGTTCTGACTTACAGTCTGGGCATGTTCCTGACAAACCACATCTGATGAAGAGCCTTAAAGAAATAGCACAAGCAACACTGCCGGCAGCAAAACAACAAAAGGGCTGGCCCCTTCCACCAGTGAAGGGAGGCTGGTTAATCAAAGGATCTTGTGCCAGGGAGGGGGCCTTGCACTTTATGTTGAAGCAATGCAGTCAAATGATACATATGCAATGACCTTGCCTGGCAGCATTCGAACAAATCACATTTAATTACGTGTCTTTCCCTCTCATGGTATTCTTCTCGGTTCCACTGCAGTCTGGAAATCAATAACAAATGTTCATTTTGAATGTCTCTGTTCTCCAGCCTTGGACTAATTATGCACATTCCTTCTGTCCTTATAAGGACAGGGCAGCTCTTCACTTCAAACAATGAAAGAAAACACGCACAGAAAGCTCCCTTCCCAGTACTCAGAACAACAGGAATGTGAGTTCTGAACCAGATCTGGCCTTTCCTCTTGTGCTCTGTGGCACCTTCTGACAAGGTATGCCTGGCCTTCTCCCAGGGTTATTGGCACTTTTTGTGTCTGCTGTGGTGCTGAGGAAATCACCTTTGATTTCATGATCACAGTGAGCTGCTGAGCCAAGTGCCCACAAGGAATTGGGACATCTCTGTTTTGTTGCTGGCTATTTGCTCTCATGGCCAAACCAAATAACATCCCTGATTGCACAATTCCTTTATCTACAGCATAGGAATGACCATGTTTTTCTAAATCCCTCTCAGTGACCTGTGAATAAAAAACACAACATATGTGCTTGCACTATAAGTATAATTATTAGTGAGGTGATGCTGGGGTCGTGACACTCGAGTGTGCGAAGTCACAGGTGAGAAACAAAAAAGCTCTTTAAATAAAGGGTGTGCTCACCAGGTTTAGGCCCTGGGGCCCATTTTTAACAGACTGCAATGAGATCTGGCTTGTTTTTTTTACTGGGAACAAAATGTTTATACAAGTTTGGTGAAAATGGCAAAGATTTTCACATATCCATGGGGAAAGCAGTAGTATTTCTTTAAGGGAAAAAAAAAAAAGAGCAAACTACAAGTTCCCCTGGTCTTGGCAAATCATGAGGCGTTTTTCATTTTGTAACATCAAAGTCGGCTCCTCTTCTTTGATGTCCTCGCATGCTGTTTAAGGTAAAGCATGAATGAAGAAATGTCAATCTGCAAGGTGTCCATGTAGTTTATGCTGAACACTGAAGAGGACTTGTAGATAAAAGGCAAACACAAGGTTTGATAATGAATGTCCAACAAGGAGGTGTGCATATCTAAAAGGAAACACTCAGCTGGAGAACAGCTCTGCAAAGCTCAAAACTCTGCTTAGCCCAAGTTTAAGAGATTAAGAAAAAGTGGATTTTTTTAAAAGTGTGGAACCAAGACAGGAATTCTGTAAAAATCCTTGTTGTTCTATAAGAAATGAATGTTCTTTCATTGGCTTTACTTAACAATAATAAATGTGCCACCAACTGTGCTTAATTTGACAATGTGTAATTTTGAGAAGATACAGAGTTAATACTGGGAAAAGCATCAGAGAGGAAAGTCTAAACCAGCACAGTGCATTTTGGAAATTTATAGTGGCTGCTTTGTGGTCTCTAGTGTCTGAACACTGGCAAGAGCTGTATGCTGAATCAAACAAAGGAAAGTGTCAATTATTTAACTCGGTTTGTTCCGAGGATCTAGAAACTCTGGCAGAGTGATAGTCACTTGGGGAGGCTGAGCAGTGCTGGGATGAAGGGGAAGGCACTTTCTGCACCCAAACCCCACAATTTTCAGGAGCATGACGTCCAGGGATGTCACTAGAAACTTAGCTGCCGACGAGGGCGTTTCTACTCTGTCTTCCAGCTGCTAGCATTAAATTTATGCTTCCTTTTCATTATTTCTGAAGCTGTAAAAAGTTGTTTTGATGAACTGCGTGTGCTTTGCTTGGTTTACTCACAGAGCAAGTGCAGGGCTCGCTGCCTGGAGAAGGGAGCACCCAGGGGCTGCGAGGGGAGCCCGGGCTCTGCGCCAGCCAGGCTTTGCTTTGCTGAGACAGCTCTGCAGGGGTCCACTCTGAAATACAGCAATGTCTTAATATCACCATCTGTCTGCTGCAAACAGCACTGAGACAGCAAAATAGTGTAGATTGTTGAACAGGGCATAGAAACCCTGCAGTGGTGCCTGTTGCCGTGGGGTGTATCTGAATAAGGCGTGTATGCAGGTGAGTTTCTGGGCATAGCCAGGCTGCTTTTGTGTGTATTGACCTGTATGACACTGAGTCTTGCCCATTAAGATCAGAAATACCTGTCAGAACATAAAAAAGGACTGGATGTTTCATGTGTAATAGTTAAGGAATGGATACCCACAGGAATCCAGAGAGGTAGGAGGTAAAACTGCATAGCTTCAGTCAAGGCACTTATATTCTCATCAGGCTTTTCTTCTGTTAGTTGAGAACAACCCCAAGAAAACAGTATTTACTAGCACTTTGAATATGGGGGAGACACAATCATAAACACTGAGTGACTTTTTCTGTTTAAAAGCACGTATCCAGAGCTGCCTAAAAATCCCTGGAAATTCTGTAGCCTTGGGATAATAACTTATAAAAGAGAAATGAGGGTGTAATGCATGGGAACGTTGACACCTTATCTGTTTTCACTCTTATGTGAGGGACATCTTGTAGCAGATAATATTATTAAAGAGAATGTCTACGTTTTCTCTGGAAAGCTATTTATTACTCTAAAGAATCATCTCTTGTATTTCTTGAATTTTTCTTCCTCTCTGTTCTACTTAACAAAATAATGTGCAGAGACAAAAAAGAAAAATTGGATAAAAGGGGACCTTTACTTCCTTCCAGATCTCCTTGCCAGATTCAGACTATTTTGACTGAAGAGGATTAGGTGTGGAAGAGGTTTGGGGAAAATCCAAAGTCAACACTGAGATATGTTTTTTCTCAGTTAAGGTGGGACAAAAGTGGAAAGATATCATCTGATTGTGAGTTCTATGAGCTGGTTATAGTGCCTGCTAAACCTACAGATCATGGATATAAGTAAGGGAGATTTGGCCCAGTTTTAAATCTCAACTGCTAAATAATTCCTCTAAACTTGGAATTTGTTTTCATAGTTTTATCATCAACATGTGGATTTCATGTCCAATAAAGAAATGCCTTGGAAAATTCAAGAGTGGGAAAGCTTTTCTGAAGATGGTGTGCAACTGCACTGCCCTTTGGAGAGCTCTTGGAACAATTCCTACTGAATGTCATTGCACACAGATAGAGCTTCACTGAGGCAAAGCTTCAGGACCAAGTTTTGGGGTTTGAACAGAATATGGGAGCAAGAAAAAAAGGTCCTTGTGCAGCAGTGGTTACAGGAGCAGCACTAACACCAACCATTGTGTGGGAGCAGTAAAATAGAGGCTGGGTTCTTCATTCTTGCATCAAGCTCTCGCAGAGGTCTGTAGCCACACCTCATGCTCTCAGGCATAGGGGCACAGCTACAGAAATTGTTTCTGCAATAATCTGACTGATTAGGCCAAAGGGGTGACCCATAGCAAGAGGAACAGCTGAAATAATGTGTCTGGTCATAAACTGGTGTGCAACATCTGAGACTTTCCAACCTAATGTCTAAAAGGAATGCCTGAGGTCTCTTGCTGCCATTCAAAACTTAGGCTCAATTTGAAATGCAATGGACAGGATAGTTCTAAAAAATAATAACAGTATCTAAGAAAAGAGATAGCAAGAATATTCCTGAGACACTGTCAAGGACTTCAGACATGTTCCTAGTGCAGTGAGGGGTTTCCATTTACCCTCCAGTTCACCTTATCTGCCTCTGGAGCAGGTGCCAGGGAAGCTGTCACAGAGTGAAATTCAGCCCAGGCTGCAGAGCTTCTCTGGGCTGCTGAGCATACTCAAATCTATCCTGTCACACAAGCACTGAGCTGTAGCCAGGCTGGGCTAAGAATGATTTGATACTCTGAATGCAGCCATCACACCTCTCATGGCATTGTGGATATTTTCTTCACTAGGAGCCGTGCTAGTATGCTGAAGGACTTGATCCACTATTCATAGAAACTCTGGATTCAGCAGACAACAGCGTAAACCTTAGTGTTGCATTTGCAGAAGAAAATTTTAATTCAGATTATTATTGTTGTTTTCCTAAAGCATTGCAGTTACATAGAACTGCAGTCTGAAACTGACACAATTTTGTCAAATTAAGTCCCATTCTTATACAGTTTTCATCTTTTTCATTGAACAGTTACAAGGAACACCTGCATTCACTTTATTTGTCTAGTATACATCCAAATATTTGCTGGGAAATATAACTTTTGAGAAAGGAGATTAGCTTTCAAGCTCTGAGTCTTAAATGTCATCTCTGTGAAAATACTGACAGTCAGTAGGTGGAGAGTTACTATTGTCTGACAATGATATTCATGGGGAGCAACTTCAAAATGCAACACAGAAGAAAAAGATTTCAGGACTCTCAGGAGACTTTGGAAGTAAGAAAGTTTTACCCCTCAACACTTGTGCAGAAGGAACTGTATTTGTTCTAAGAGGTTAAATCACCTCATTTTGTTATGACTCTCTCTCTGTTCAATTTCTTCAGACAAAGGGACTTGAAACAGGACTGGCAGGTAAGGGGCTGGCATTTGAATCTAAATGATAGAAGCACCAGTGGATTAATTAGTTTAAAGTATACTCCCTCTCTCAGACTGCAGTGTGCTTCAATAGGTGCACACTGCTGCAGTCTGCACTGGGGTGATGAGGATGAATTGTTCTGTAGTTGGGTCTAAAAGCCCTATTCAGCTTCAGTTGTGTGAGGTATTTCATACAAATCTTATGCAAAAATACTCCCTGCTTAGTAGAGCAGATCTGTTACAGAATCTGAGTTCTGTCACACTCCAGCTCTGCAGTTCAGGGCTGTTGACACAGGAAGGCAGATGTCATTGCAATAGCAGAAAAAGTGGGGATCTGCTTACATTTTCTGACACTAGAAGGTATGTGACAACCAAAGCCTCCCCCCTTTCTAATTTTGAAAATTTCCATCACTTTAACCCCTTTTATATAATTTTTAAAAATTTTTTAGAAAATTCTTAAAAATTTTTAAGAGCTTTGATCTGTTTTGTCCCTAGAGAACAGCCCTGGTTTTGTTCTGTCCCTCCTCTTGTTCCTTTTGTCTGCTTCACACTCTTTATATCTGCTTCCTTGTTGAGCACAGTGTCATGTGTTGTGCTTCCTGAACCTGCAGCTTCCCTCCACACTCAAAAGCACGGCTGATAACAGAATGTACAGCCTGTCCCCTCTCCCAGCTCTGAAAGCTCCAGCAGCTCCAGGGCAGTCCCGTCCCCTCCTGGGGACACTGGATGGGAGCAGCTCCTGGCTCACCCGCTGTCTGTCTGTTTGGGGCTCTGCTGGGACTGCAGGGCTCCTTGGATCCACCTCTCTCCTGTGGGGCAGAAAACTGACAGCACTTAACAAGCAGTGACTGGTAACAATAAGAAGAGTCTTCAAAGAGTTATATTTACATGTAAAAAGACACAGGGACATTTATGCATACCAGATGGCCCAAAGCAGGTGGATATTATAATGGAGCTGTGGATTACTGCAATGCCAGAGGAGGAGAGGGATGTTGTTACTAAAACAGCACCTCGGGGTCCTAACCTGGGCTGTGTTGTGACTCCTGTTTTACTGGCACTGTACAAATGTATCGTGTCAATCACTGACACGAGGAGATCGCAATCTAAACAGACAAGATAATTACAGACTGCAGTGGATACAGAAAGACTTTTAAAGGTCCTGCAGTCTGGCAGAGCTGGGACTCCAGCTCAAGGCATCTTAATACAAACTGAGCCTCTTGGTCATCAGTCCTTGCTGCTGTTGTCTGAACTGACTGGTTTGTTTATTTGCCCTGGATCCTGTAGATCCCTTAGGCTGCAACCCCCAGCTCTCTCTGTAAACAAAGGGATCACTGGGAGCCAAGCACCTTAATCTTTTAAAGGCTCTGTGTATTCATTCTAAAGAATCTCACCATGGGAAAAATGTTTAAAAAGAAGGTTTTACGGAAGGGGCTGATTTGTGGCAGCACTGAAGGTACAAAATGTTATGTTTATATGATATACTTAGGTGCAGCTGCAAGCTTTTTGTCACCCATTGCAGCACCAAATGGACTGAGCCCACGGGATGCTGCAGGTTGTACTGATGCTCAGAGACCTGAGCTGTGGCATTCACGAGGTGAACTATGCCTGGAGAACATGAGGACTTTCAGACTCCACCTGAGTGCTTCTGTCTGAGGTTACCCAAATGGTGACTGAATGAAATCTTAAAAGAGCTTTAGAGGGGATCCTGGGATAAACACAACAATGAGGGCAGAATGGGCAAGAGTTTCTGGAAAAGGAAGTCCTGCCTCTGACCTGCTACAGTTCAATGAGCTGTCAATAAGCATGTGCACATCAATATTTTGATTTTCAAAAGACCTTTTTGAATATTACACACAAAAGGCTATTGAAGAAACTGCATTGCAAAAATGTTAGTGTTCAGGTTATTTTACTGAAAACTGACTAAGACACAGGAAATACAGGGCTGAGCTTAGAGGTCTTTTCTCCATTGGTGATGACAGAATGCTGGCCTAGGTGCACCACTGGCCTAGTCCATGTTTTTCTTATATTCTGGAATCAGTCACAGTCTTTTTTGCAGAATAAGTCTGAAAAGTGACCATGTGAATATCTTCTGTGTTACCCAGAAGCAACTGAGAGTATTCTCCTCCCTGTGTTTAGTCAGGAGGGATTTCCAAAGGAGTGGTATGTACATTATGCTGAACTACAGAAAGTCAACTTTGGGCCATCCTTTTAGAAACTTCTGAAGTAAATCCTAAATTCCTGCAGGGTCTGGATGTCACTGTCTTGATCTCAGAGCACTTGGCAGATAACTTAGTTGTGGAGAGACAATTAATTTTTACTGTTTCTGCATTTTGGTTGAAAACTGCATTAGACTGTGTAGCTTTTTACCACAATATTCATTGAACACCTTACTGAAGAAATAAAGGGCACATGATCTGTTGGAGACCCAAAAGAGATGATAGCAATTTTCAGTTTATTGCGAGGAGAAAATGCATCTGGAGTGATCAAAGCTAAAAGCTCTGCCCTCTGGAGCCAAGGCAGCCCCTCTGATGAGCAGGCATATTGTGGCACACCTGGAGGTGAGCCATGGGTCAGATGCCTGAGTCTTACATTTTAAATTTTCCATTTAGAGGAGGGGAGTAAAAATGAGAGCAAAGCCAAAGGAAGGGCAGGAGCTGAAAGGAAATAGAGCAGTGATTAAAACAGACCAAAGGATCCTATCCCCAGCTGGCACAACTTTGCTGCTGGGTCTCACATGCTGCCACAAGTTTTCAAAACCAGCAACAACCTTGTGTCACTACAGAGGGAATAAAACAAACTTCAGCTCCTGCTCAGTGTCTCTCCTGGAACAAAAATTTTCAGTGTCAGTCAAGCTGGTTCCTTTTTTTGACAGAAGAAAGAATTTTTCAACATGTTATGGAAGAGGGGAAGAAATGTAGAATCTGTTTCTTTGTAATCTAAGGTACTGGGAACTATAGTTTAAGTGTGCCAGCCTCCTAAAATGGGAGCCTGGAGGACAAGCAGAGCAGGAGCACATGGTTTTGTGACTCCAAGACAGCTGGATCTGTAAATAAAATGCATTTCTTCAAGGAACCTTGAGACCCAAAGGATCATTTGATATCACATCATATAATGAGTAAAGGGAATATCCTAAATGACCTAACCAGAAGAATGGGACACCCAGAGCTGTGACAAGAGTAGTCTGAAATTATAGGGGACATTTGAACTGAAATTTGAAATTGGAGAAATTATTTGCTGCCTCAAAATGCCAGTGAAAGTGAAGACAAGAGGACAGCTTTATTTGTGAGACTTAGAGGTCTTTGTGCTCTTGATGTATTTAACAGTTCTTATGTAAATTCAGGCAGAGGAGGCATTCTGTGAGCCCTTAGTACAAAACCAGGATAATACTACATTCCTTGTAAAAGATGCATATAAGTGTCATTTAAACTCCTTCAGGTCCAGCAGAGAAAAATCTACAATAGTGGAGAAGAGAGTTGGGATTAGAAAATAGCTGTTCAGTATGATGAACCTCTAAGAGAAATGTCTTTTTCATTCCTTGGGGTGTGTCAAACCAGGCACCTGAGGTATGTCCTGGGCTGTGGTGGGGTAAGAGCCCAGAAGATGGACAGCTCTTTATGGGCCTCAGATCCAATCAAAGAGGTGCTGCCAGGGAGGTTTGGGTTGGCAGGATGGACTGCCATGCTGTGCTAGGCTCTGTGTGACTCCTCGTGGCTGAGCTCTGCTGTGCAGGGTGTTTGGGCAGAGCCCCTGGTTCCAGCACTCGGGGTGCAGGAACCTCCTGACTGGAGTGAAAGCCATGGACTGTTCTCCTGAGCACCCAGGCCAGGTGTTCCTGCAGGAAGGAGGAGTGCTGGGCACTAAAGAAGTGACAATGACAGTAACTGGGTATTTCCTGACTGGACCAAAGCTGGTACTCGTGTCTCATCAGTGCTAACAGCAGTTCTGGTTTGCTGCACTCCTTCTGCCTCTCAGTGCCTGAAAGGAGACTGATGAGAGCCAAGCAGGTCTGTTCCGGTGTTTTTGATCCTTTGATTCTTCTTCTTTTCATTCTGCAAATGCCATATGAGAGAAAAGGAAATATCCATCCAACTTGAGGCTTCGAAACTAGGGGAGGCATTTGACTAATGTGTCATAATATAAGTTCCACTTTAAGCCACAGGAGAAGCCTAAAATGAGGCCAGAGTGTTCAAAAAAAGCTTTGGAGATGGTTTTTTTCTTTAGATGTGTTGTAACTTGACACTAAAGATGCTCCTAATTCTTCAAGTACAGTCAATGTAGACTTCCAAATCATTTGGCTCTTTTCATGCTGAATTACTGCCACATGAAGTGGAAACCAGTGAATAACTCTCTTCCTTTACTCTGCTCTTGTTAAGCCTCCCTCACCCCCCTTGCCTCAGTGTAAGGAATACAGAACTAAAGATCCATCAGGTCTAATGAAGTCTTGCCCTTTACAGATCCAAATTCACCTCTTTTTTCCCTTCTCTCTGAGGCACCTCTTGGTAAAACAACTAAGCTGAATTAGATTCTATTTTAAAATGGTCTGCTGCTGACAGCCCCAGTTCTACAAGCAGTTGAAAATGGCTGGCAAACCTTTATACAAACAGCATGCAAAACATCACACAAAGCCCAGGGAAGAAATGGCTTTAGATGTAGGGATTATAAAAGAGTGAATACAATTTTAAGATAAAATACAAGTGATTAAGTTAATGATGGATAATTTCACCAGTTTGAAAACTATAATTAATAGGAATTAATTGCATATTTAGACATTTAGCATAAATCCACTAAAAACACTACATCAAACATAATGATATTGGAAGCCTATATAATGAAGAAATGATCCAGATGTTCATAAAAGCTTATGAAGCTTTAGAAAAAAAGGGTCTGCATGAAGAAGCTCTAATGATAAAAAGATGCCACTTGCTGTTCTGCTCTTCTTTTAAATACATCCTTTCTGAAATAATGATTATCATTTGCACTTTCATCTTAAGTGAAATAGCATATGGCTTTGGCTGATTAAAGCCCCCTCCTGGTATTAATCAGCATCTTAGTATCATGTTTCTAATGGAGGCAGCAGTTGCCCTGCTGATATTGTAAGCTTTTTAACAACATCTAAAGTCTGCAGATCACTGCTGCTGGCAAGAAATAGCTTTGAGCCTCCTATGTACAAGAGCATTGCAAAGATGTCACTTACAGGTGCAGTTTATATGAGCTCCTAGCACACATTGTATTTTAAGCATTTGCTGAAACTTGAAGTTTAATAATTACCTTTAATAAGTAGTTACGAGTTTTTAAAAGAAAATCAGAGGACTTTTGGGCCTGGTAACCTTTGGTGCATAGAGACATCTTGGAACCAGGGAGCACATGCTGCAGAGAAGGGTTTGTGTGTCTATCTGTTTTTTGAGGATTTTTGAGTGTCTATAAACCATGAAGTCTGTGTGCATGGCCAGCGTTGTGGGCTGAGCCCTGCCCAGCAGTGATGCTCACAAGCTGACAGCTGTGGCACAGCCCATGCAGAAAGGGCCACCTCCAAGGGCTAAGGTGGCTGTAGATTTGTCACCTCACCAGGGCAATCCCAAGGGAGAGCTGCAGGCAGAGCTGGGGGTGTAGCAGCTCACAGAACCACCCTGGAGTGGTTCCCTGGTGGTGGAAGCCCCTGCTCCTACAGCAGCAGGCTGCAGGGAGCACAGAGAGTCCTGACTGTGGGATTTAAGGGGGAGTGCACTGTTCTGTGGCACAGAAATTTGTGGAGATGGGGATGGGGGTTGTTCTAGTTTGGCATCTTGCACAGGGACTGTGCTGGTCCCAGCTGGGCTGGAAGGCAGCAGTGGAGCCCTGGGCAGGCTCTGAGTGCAGAGTGCTGCCTGTGCCTGCTGGGGCTGGCTTTCCCTGGAGGCTGGTTCCCACTGTCCCATTGGGACTTAAATGTGCTGAGTGGTACCACTGAGCTTTAACCATGCCCCCCAATGTAGGTACCAAACTTGTTTTGTTTCTGCTGGATGGCAAATTGAACAAACAAGCACAAAACAGCAAGAAAAGCGGTGTTAACAAAAATGTTTAATAACTGTTATTGTACTGAGATTGCCAAAGGAGGAAGGTCCTGGTAAGGCTGACAGGCCAGGCAGATCTCCAGCAGCACTTTTGCTGAGCATAGGGCAGTTCTCAAGAGTTGCTATCTTGTTCATTTTAGTGGTAATAGCCTAGACATGGACACTTTCCCAGATCTGCTATTTCTGCTTCAGCACCTGGGGATGCAGTTGGACACTGCTTGCATTTGCTCTTTGATGTAGCTACCCTAGGGCATTGTGGATGCACAAAATCCTACAGCCCTCCACCCCTTTTCTCTCTGGATTGCTGCATTAGAAAAGTCTAGCATGCAATGCTTAATTCTGTTTTACAAATAAATTTTAACAAGGCAATATTATCATAACTCCATTGTTGTCACTTTCTCCTCCATCAGCTCCCATCTTTCTTTCCTCATCATGGTAAGATGTTAATCTAACAACTTCTTATATGCCTGGACAAATAGTCCCTGCTTTTTTTGTAAACAGCTGTTACTAAACTAATGTTTTGTCCTTGTCTTTTGAAGCTCTCTGGCTATCACCATCCACCATGTTCCTGACAATTATCTATCATGACTCACAGGAGAATTGGATGTTCTGACTGTTGTCTTTCATTTATCTGACACATTTTATTTTTCTGGTAGCACATTCCAAAGGCCAGGCTTGTCTGCTGCTTCTGTCCCACAGGTTAATTTGAATTTTGAATGTTTGTCAGGTGTGTTGGAAGTTGAATTTTTTAAATTCTAAAAAAAATTTTTAAAAAAAAGAGTTTCTTTTACTTACTTGTATTCTTGATTTTGGAAGTAATCTAATACTCTGATTTTTAATATATCATTTTCCTACTCTCCATTTTGTTTTGCAATCAACTTTTATTAGAAACTGGTCTCTAGGGTCTATTTCTTTTTGCATGTCCCTGACTGTGTTCTCTTGAATGAGAATATTTTTACATCTTTATAAATATTATTCACCTTGTTGATAATCTTTGACCATCTAAATACTTCAAACTATTTAGAATACTAGGGCATATGAATCATGCCTTGAATACAAAAGGCAAATTAGGCAAACAATTTAATCTCTTTTTCTGAGTCAGATTGGTGGTGTAAGGGCCAATTTACTCCCTAGAAGAACTCATTTTTTGCAGTTTTATGACTTTTTATTTAGTTATTTGCCATCTGTAACTTGTTCCTGCTCTGTTTCTTTATTGGCTATTGATGAGGTCAAGATGGTGATTTGGCAGGGGCTGCTGGCCACCTGTTCCTCAGCCCCTCTGCCCACAAGGCTGCCACCCCTCCCTGAGCAGTGCAGAGCCTGCCCCTGGCCGGGGCTCAGTTGTAATCCATTTCCTTACAAGCCACAAGGAAGCCCCTCCTGAAGCCCCACGGCTCCATCCCTGCCAGCAGCTGGCCTGAGATCCCTCCAGGAGGATGCTCCAAAACAACCACTCTCAAAGGCCACACAAATTTCCATCAGCCTTCCAGTAAGTGACAGGAGAATCGACTTCCTGCTTTAAAAGAGCCACTGACATTGTGTTCCAGTTAGCAACCAACCACACATGCCTCTTTGCAAAATTTCCTCTTTGATCACTGCAGTTGCCTTCATTTTTCTTCCCCACTAATTTGGCCTTACTGGGTTAAAAGAGGAGAACAAGGAGTTGCCACTGGCGTGCATCTCAGGATGGGAGCAGCAGCTACTGCCCCTAGGACTGGAATTTGCATCTGAAAAATGCAAAACCAGGACCACATTTCTCCCAGCTTCCTGCAAGAGAACCTTAGTAGTGGCATCACCACTGAGTTTCTAGCAGCTGTGAGCATTTTGTACTGGTGGAAATTATACTTTGGGGACAGAAAATATAATTGTCTTGTAACTTCCTTTCCCTCCCCCCTCTTAATGAGAAAGTGCTATTCTTAGTGATTTTATAGTGTCATCTACAAACCTATGCACAAAGCATCACCACACTGTGCTAAGTGTTGTCAAATGAACAGGGTGGGTTTCTTTCAGTGGCACATGTTTGCTTACAAGCCTGAAATTCAGCTGCTGAATTCCACACAGAGCTGCTCCTGCAGAGCAAGCAGAGCTGAAACTCAGGCTTCATACATGTTGTTGTCCAGGTACTTCCCAGGTCCTTTCTGAACACTTCACACTCCAGTTGTAATATTTGTCTGATGTCAGGACTAAACTTGAGGGAGTAAACATGCCTAGTACCAGAAGGATATGTGCTTGCAGGGAGTTTCAGCTCTGGCCAGTCATGGTTTTCTTGGGGGCTGTTTACTACCTGAACCTCTGAAAGTGTCAGCCAAAGCCTCCAGGATCAAAAAGGGCAGAAGGACTGCACATTTTCAGCAGTGAAATGGAAGGGCTTTACTTTAAACTGCATTTGCCTGTGGTAATGTCTGCTCCTCACATTTCTTTTGGATTCCTCATAATTTCTTCAGATTCACAAATGTTTGACTAATAATATACACAATGGTCCTGTCAGTCTTAGTGCAGAGCCTGCATAGCTATAAATTGCATGACATGACAATTATCATGCAATTTGGGGGTTGTGGGAGCTGTAAACATTATAATAATCTGATTTAAATACTCAGTGCTCCAACAAATTAGGCATGATTACAGTGAGTTGAGTTCTCCCTTGAATGCAAATGCAGCTTCATCCAACTCCAACAGCAATTCCATAAAAGTACACAGAGAGAGCATGTGGCTCATAAAGTGTTTTTAAAAAGGAAAATGTTGTATATATTAATGAACACAAAATAAAACCTAGGGGGAAATATAAATATACTTTGTGATGCTTATCTCAGGGATAATTGTTTAGATTTTTACATCTGGAACAGCTAGCATTTCAAAAGCTAAATATTTGATTTATGCAGTTTATTTTATTTATATTAGGCATTCTCCACGTGTCTGAAATTTATCCCTTTGCTCTGGACGTGCATCACTTGCACCCTTATCTGGGGCATGAGGCTGCAGTGCCACAGGAGCCTGGCAGGGCTCCTTGCCCCAGGCAGGGCTGGCTGTGAGTCCCTCTCTGTGCTGCCCTGGGCTCTGCTCAGCCCCTGCCGCGTGCAGGAGCTCTCACTGCGCCTGGGTAACCCCAGGTCCATGCACAGTAACAACAAAAACCAGCTCATTTGCCAAAAGATGCCATTTCTAAGGCAAGGAAAAGCAGGTGGAAGGAGAAAGGTAGGGAATAAAGAGAAGGAATGACAGTGTGGATCTGTGCAACTGTGCACGCCACTGTGTGCTGTGTTTAGCTGTCTCCTTCCCAGTGTGTCAGGGCTGTGGAGGGGAATCTTCACACAGCCTGGCTTCATTTTGCACTGGGATAGTTGGCTCAAAACTGAAGGGACATGAAGGATGAAATTCCCACTTGGGCTTCAGAGATAAAAGTGCCTGTGGGTAGCTAGGAGTGCCTGTCTAGAGATGAGGGAGAGGCACAGATGGAGTGTTCTAAACATCCAAGTGCTACCCTCTCAGCTTTATTAATTGTTGTGTGTTGGAATCCCACAGATGAATGCAGAGCACATCCTGAAGCAGTGATGCACCTCGGGTTGTTCATGGATTGCCAGGAAGAGCTCTGTGCTGTGGCTGACAGCTGAACCCCTGGAGCACAAGGATGGAGTGCCTTGTCATCCTGGCAGGGAAGGGACATCCCCATGAGCACTGTGAAAGTAAAACTGAGAGGGGGAAAGCCCAGGGTACTACTGTAGATGGTAGAGAGCTGCCTCTGGAAATCAGAATTTTTCCAAAGTTACCATTTCCTTCCCACTCAGTGCATACACAGCCTTGTGACTGTCTCCTGTCTCCTTTAAAATACCCTGACTGTGACGGACAGGCCTCGGAGTGGGGCTGCACATTTCCCTCTGCAGCTGAAGGAGCTGCTTGTGCAGCTCTCTGTGCACTTGTGAGGGGACACCAGCACTGGCCAGCCCAGCCTGGCAGGCTCCAGAGCAGCACCCCTGCACCCATCACTCGTGCTGTGCCAGGGCTGGGGCATGCACAGCCTTCCAGCCGTGCCAGCCGACCAACAGGAGCTGAAATGGACCAAGCATCAGCCCCTTGCATATCTGCTACGAGCAGAAACATTTGCAGCGATCAGTCAGCAGTTTATTGGCTGAGATCAACAACTGAGATAACTACAAATAAGTGGCTTTGCAGCCTTTTCTTCTAGCATGTCTTTTGCAATCAGTATGAATTATTACAGTGGGTTTCAAGATGTACAAAGAAAGTTCAGCTAACAAGCAAATAGATATAAAAGGAAAGGATAAAGGGAAAGCCAATGTTAATGGCTTTTCCTTACCAAAGACAGCTGGAGTTCATAACTGTATTACTATTAGTCTGCACAGTGTCATTGTCAGTCTGAAGACAAAAAAAAATCAACGTGCTGTTTTCTTTTTTCTTTGAGAAGAGAAGAATGTAAGAACTAGATTAGGATAGATGAGTTCAAATATCTGGTCTGATGGCAAATTACGTTGGGATCAGAGAAATGAAAATGCTGCATGGACTCTGATCAGAAATTCCACATTTACTAGAACTCCTGTAGTGCTGTTTTTCTCTTCTGGGCTGCTGTGGTCCTCAGTGCTATCCTGACTGTTCATTTCTCTTAGGACACAGTTTCAAAAGTGAAATCTTATGGGGAAATTGGCTCCATTTTAGCCAGAATATCTTGTGCCATGACTGGAAATGCTTTCATTATTTAGAGTCAGTGCTCAAATAGTCTTCAGGAAAAAAAATCCAATTCTAAACTGAGTTCTTGCTCATGATCAACATCCCAACACAACCCAAGGGGGAACTCAGCTGGTGACGATGCAGCGCGTGTCAGAGAATGGTGAAAAAACCAAATTCCCAGCGATGCCCTATTGGAAACAATTATTCTTCTACAAGCAGGGACTTTTTGAACCGATTAGAGCATGGATAATGTTGCTGTTAACCCCTCCTCACTGACCCAGCCGTTTCTTGCTTCTCTTACTGCCCAAAGGAGCTGCAGAGGTTTGTTGTGTCCCTCTGAAGAGCTGATGTGCTCTTCACATAAAAGCACCATTCCAATAGATCCAATAGCACTGACAACTCTTGCAAGTCAAATGAAAGTCTCACAACATTTTTTAAAGCTTTGGTTCCTTGACTGAATGATTAGGTGAAAATCTTAGCTTTCTTAAAAGTACACACTTTATTTTATGTAGATGGATATAGAGAAACAAATTGGCTATACCTAATTCTATAGGATCAGGAAATAGCAGACTCAGAAGAAACTGAAATCTATTGTATTTTTTAGAACAGTCCTGAGTTTTTAGATGTACCTAATTGTATTTAATTCTTGGTTACGCATATTGAAAGTGTAGAAACTGAAAATTATTTCTTTGTACACTATTACATGAGATAGTGCTGTTTGAATCCACCTTAATTAAAGAATTTGATGAACCAGAATTGCAAAAGGATAAATTGTTGTTTTATTGCTTGATAAATAAATTATGAGATGGGAATATAACATTATTTCACTGTAACAGCGTTAAGAAATACCTGATTGCATGCAATGTAGAAAATGGAATTGAATTTTTTAGTAATGCACATACTTCTTCTTGTCTTAAGATAACTTATGTCCAAAGGAGGAGGGGGGGGGGGAAATGTGAATTTTCAGTATTTTTTCCACATTTAAGAAAAGAGCCCAGAATCTCTTGACAAGTAGTGACTGACGATAGAAGGAAAAGAAATGGCATGTTCTGGGAAGGCAGACTGCAGCTCCTTGGGTTTCTGTGGCCCTTCCCAGAGGCCGCTCAGCATGATCTTGGGACTGGCCACCACATTTGGATGCATCCTTTGTCTTGACTCTCAAGCTGTGCTGTGCTGCTCTCTGGTACTGAGACTGAATTTCCCAGCCTCGTCAACTGGCAGTGGAATTAGCCCTGATTTTACTATATGTGCTTTTCCACTTCTATTTGTGGATCGAAATTAGAGAAAAAAAAGAAAGAAAACAGGCTTCTAAAACAACTAGTGCCACCTAGTGTCACACCGAACCCCGCAAATCCCACACGGCAGCTCCAACTCTTCCCACTGGAAAAATCCTCGACAGTAAATCCAATTTCCATTGATTTCAATTGGCACTGACTTCCTCAGACATTAATGTTCCAGCTTGCATAGCAAAACCTATGTATTTTCCACCACTATATCCAGGGAAATTGTTAACACAGGAGATTGGAGAATTTGTGTGTGTGTGTTGATTGATGACAGAGAATTTAATTCCATCCTGCAGCTTTACCCTCATGCAGAAGTGGACATGACTTGGCAGCCTGGGGCAGTGGTGTTGCAGGTGAAGAAATAAATGTTTATTTCTACCTGCTCCTTTACCAGTTTCAGAAAGCTGCCTCTCAGCAACATAAAACCTTTTAAAATGTGTTTGCCGTACCAAGTTAAACACCACCATTCATTTTATCGTGTATTAAAAGCACTGTAATAAGTATTTTACACCTGATTTTCTTGTGGTGGAAAATCCTTAAAGTAAAGCTTACCACAAGGAATTTGTGATGCAGCATTGAATGATACAACTCCTAATTATCCTTCATGTTGAATAAAAACTATTATGAGACAAGGCACACCAGAAAATATTAATTACACTTCTTGGTGCTTGTGGCAATAATTCTGATTGAAATGAATTGCATCATTTATTAATATGAGGCTTGATACACTATGTGGTGTTAAATATCCTTTCTACAAGACAAAAGCTCAGTTGGAGCAGCATTATCACCACTCACCTCTCAGGGCTGGATGCTGAAAGCCAAGAAAGATTATTTCTGTCTGGTCTGAGGTTTTATTAGCAATGGAATCCACAGGGATTCCTGCAAATACTTTGGGCTCAACTAGTGCCTGTTCTCTGAGGTCCTCATGGTCTTAGAAATTAAGTAATCCTCCTAATACTTCTCTCTTAACTTGGTGTATATTGCAGAATATATTCTGTGGACTCCTAAAGCGAGGTGGGAGGACTGACCCTGGAGCACATGCAGGTGTGACCTGGAGCAGGTACTTTGGTGCTGGGCCAGCTGTAGAGCGAGGCCCAGAGCCCAAAAGTCTTTGTGTGTCCTGCTCTTGGATCATCACTCCTCTCAAATTACTGTAGGATTTAGAAAATGAAAGGAAATGGGGCACTAATAGTCATGGCTGTGCAAACAGCAGGGGTTGTCAGGAGCTGTGAGTGAACACTCCACTTGCTCCTCAGAGGGCTGCAGAGGAATGGCCAACGTGACACAGGCACAGCCCAGAGCAGCTCATGGCCTCTCCATCTATAAAGAGGTAAAGGGACTAAAGCAGATGAAGTTTAGGAATGTTTGAACATCATCTTCTTGAGTATCTTTGTGATAGTCAGCAGATCTGGGTAAGTTTAGAACTGCAAACTGAGATTACATTCTTGCAAAGGCCATAAAAACTGGCAGGGCTCCTGGAGCAGAAAAAGGCTGTGCAGCCACTGAGCTTTCAGCACATGAAATTTAGTGCATACTCAGTCTTGGCTGGATTGGCACAATGGCACTGAGAGTTTAAAGGACTATTCACAAACCCTTCCTTCTCAGTGCTTTGGAAAAGTGAGATATATTTCCTCTTACACAACATTTTGATTGATGTTCTACATAATGTCCTGCAAAATATTGCTGGTTTTGCTCACCAGAATGTCTAATCTGACCCTCTGTATGATTCTGACACAGACATTAACAAGACTTTTGCAGCTGGAAGAGACAGGTGCATTTGAGGTTAATGCTGAATTTATTGTCTCATTGTCTTTCCAAGCCTACCAGTAGGGAAAGAGCAGTAAAGACATATCTATCCTGTTTTTCTTCACTAAAAATAACTCTCAGTTTTAAACAACTTTTTTTTTTTCTATCCTGAGGGTACAGTTTGAGACAGTCTTGAAATGTTTCAGAACTTACTGAACAAATATGTCCTTACTCTACCCTTCAAAACATCCACAAATACTTTAACCCCTTGTGTTTTTCTTGACATATCTTGGCCTACTCACATACAGAAACACGAGGTTTAACAAATGATCATTATTTCTGTGAGCTCCATTGTAAATAAGGTAATCACAATGTTGGTAATTCAGATTATCCTGATTTATAGATAGAATCTAGCACCACATTCCAATCAAAAAGAGCATGTTTGTAAATCTGTATGGATGGATTCAAGTCTTTCAGCTACAGGTGATACTAAGTTTTTAAAAAAAAACACCTGTGTACACAGGTAGAGTTAATCATAGTATCTGTAAGGCATTTCCTGTCAGCCTGACAAACAAAAATGCAATTATGGGATGAGTGGTTTCTGCTAAGATGCAAAGTTAAAAACAGCCTGAAAACTTGCTTGTAAAATTAAATGTCTGTCTTTCTTGCCTACTGTGTGAAATAAAATGCATTAGTATTAGTTTTATTTTAAATCATTATTAGGATACTGCACATGGTGCTTGAACAGATGTCAATCATCACAACTTACATCTTGTATGTGGTACTGAAAACCTCTGAGTGAATTTAAATTTTCAGTAAGCCTGAGGAATCAGAAGTGGGTAGGCCACAAAAATCATGAGGTTTTGTATCAGAAGATCTAGAAGAGAATTGTTGGGCTCCTCATGAGTTTTTTTTCTGGAGTTTATGTTCTGCCTTGCAAGCAGGAGGAATTTAAATGAACCCTTTCCTTTTTTTTTTTTTCCTTTTTATTGAAAGTTGAGATAAATAAGCAAAAAACTGAAGTTTTAAATAACTAAAATATCATAGGATAAGTACTGAACTATTTGGACAAGACAACACTAAGTCAAACAAGCTTGCTATTGTTTTGTACAGACATCTCCCTATTTTTTGAACGTCTTTTAAAAAAATCAGGGCCAGATTGCGTTTTGCACATCCAAACCCATATTGAATAGTGGGGAAAGATCCACCAAATAATTTCCATTCTTTCCTGTGGTCAGTGATACAAAGGGGAACCAAATGATGTTGTAGGAGTGTCAAGTGGTTTTGCCTGTTTTGCAGTGTTGTGGTTATTGACAGTCCATGGTCAAAGAGAGGGACAGAGGAGCCCTTAGGCTGCCTCTTGTAGCTCAGTCTTTCCCTGATTTCAGAGTGCATTTTTTACTTCAAAACAAGAATTTAAAAGCTTCGAAACAGATGAGAGATTTTTTTGAGAACAGTCCTACATGTCTAGCTCCTGGCTTGGACTGGGGTATGTCTGTGGGAGGAAGAAGGAATGTTTGGGGATAGCAATTCCCCATTTTGATTTTGCTACAGTACTGTGACTTTTGGATTAATCAGTATTAGTTACGAGTTGGACAGGAGCAATCTTAAAAAAAGTCCTCTTTTTAGAGTCCTCATATTTGGACCCGGCAAAAAGAAAAGGCAGAATAAGCAACATTTCTAGTTTTTTAGCATGTGTGCTCAGATTTTCAGCTTAAATCATGCTTGCAACATTCAGCTGCAGTATATCTATTTAGTCAGTAGGAGCAGAAGCATCAGAGCTTTGGCTTTATACACTCTGGACAGACCATTAAAAAAAGACAGGCTCCCTGAAATAATTTGTAATCTATACAGACTAACAGAGAGCAGAAGAATAATGCCTTACATACAACTGTTTTAACCTTTATTTTGTGATTTTAAAAATTATCTTTATCATACCCACAGAGAGGCAGGAGCAGAACTTATAAATGATGACATCTCACTCTTCCACATAGTGTGGCAGTGGAGACAGGTAATGCTTTCTGACTGGGTGGTTCAAACAAGAGGCTTTAGAGATCTCCCAGAAGGCAGGTGAAAGAAATGTGGATCTTCATGGCCATGGATTTTGGTATTCAAAGGAACTGATCTCCTAAATGTCCATGACACCTTTTGCAATCTTGATTTGGACATGTAGGTGAGCATTGAAAGCTGCTGGGAAAGCTCCTCTGGCATGGTCCCCCTCTGAGTGGTTTCCTGTGTTTATGCTGCCTCCCTGCCCCTCGTACCTGCCTTCATGATGATTATTTATCAAGTGCCTGTTCAGGCCTATTCACTCTTTTTTTTTCTTTAAAAGCTTTTTAAAAAATGTTTTTACTTGTAGCAGTTGAATGATAAATTATCTCACAAATGTTGCTCCTCTCATTTTTTTAAATTGATTTCTGTTGATTCACATCAGAAGTTATTCATGGCAATGGCATTCTAGATTGATTCAACAGAAGGCTATCAAATACACTCTAATGAAAAAGCTAACCTGACATTTCATCACTTAAACTTGCATTTAACTCTTAGGCATGAGTAGTGCCACAGGCTGTCCACTGGAGGAACTTGTGTTACCTGAGCTGAAAGCACTGGAGGTTAAAATACTGCACCAACTAACCAATATATTACAGGCAGAAATAGCAACAGAAGGCTACAGGAGACTTGTTCCAGAGATGTATTTGTTAATTAGCAGAGAATTATTGTGTTCCATGAGTTTTTTAGCCTGGAATGCAATTAAAGGATTGTCATAGGGGATTGGAACTAGATGACATTTGAGGTCCCTTCCAACCCAAACCCTTTTGTGATTCAAACATTAACAGGGAAAAATCCAGGCCCCATTAAAGCAAGTGGGAATTTTTGCACTTACCAAGAGGGCCAGGACTGCACACCTGAATGCAGATGCCTGGAATATCTTGGGAAGCAGACACAAATTCAGCAATGACACTGAGGCCAGACACAATGATCCCTGTGATGCTGTCCTGCAGTGAGCTGCCTACTAGCACTGAAACCCTAATGAAAAACATCTTTCAGAAAGTGCTTTCTGCAACATTTTTTCTGTACTTGTGTATAAGTCAATATGCTGTTTAGAAAGAGAGGCTCAAGAAAAGTGCCTTGGTCTTGCTATTGCAGTAATAGTGATTCTTGACAATGCTGTAGAACTTGAAGCTGAAATACTTGAGCTTAGCTGGAGGATAATGGGCTCTGTGGAGGCTGTTGTGCAGTTCATAATCAGTGCTGAAAAACTATGGAAAGAGACATTTTGGCTAAATCACCATCTGTATGAAAACTGTACACTAGTATTGGTTACTTCCACCTTTCTAAATTAGATAAAGTAAGGACAGGGGGACTAACATAATGACCAAGGGGGAGGAAAAATGGCTTCATTTTATCTTATAGATTTTCTCCAAATTGCATAGACATTTGGGACAGAACTGCTATCTCTAAAGGCAGGTATTTCAGAGTTCAAAAGCTGACATCATATTTCTGTTCACAGATAAATGAAACACAAATATGAGTTTCAGTGTGAAACACAAAGATCATAAATGTATCTTCTATGCTTTTGATATGCACAAATTTCTTCTAACATCTCATAAGAAATAATAATATTGGTGAAAGTAGATGTCTGATTCTGAAGGATTAACAGAAAGATCTGTTCTTGCATGTTTTAGATTTTATAGGTTTGTATTGATCTTTCCTACTCTCAGCTGTAGAAGATCCTGCTATTTTAATTAAACTACTAATTGATGTTTCAGGCTAGCAACTGTTGCCCCAGTGCCTCACCTGCACCTGATCAAATGGTTTTTTTCATTCCATGAGAGAAAAGCTGAAAACAATTTAGTCGATGTGCACCAGCTGAGCATTTGGCCTGAAAACAGGTAACATCCTTTTTCCCCCATTTGCTGTACTTATCCCTAGAAAGGACTGCTTTTTGGCATGTCTCCTTGAGAGTCTTTGTCAGCAGGAAAAAGGGTGAGTGTTCTTTCTAATTTAAAGATTATTTTAGTTTTATGGTACAAAGCAAGCTGCTAAAATGTATCCTCTGGGTCAAGAACAGGTCAACAAAGAAATCATACAAATGCATTTGAGATTTTCTTTCTTTCTGCTTTTCAAAAACAAGGCTATTGTACAAATTTTCTATATAAACATTACCCTTGTTCATCCTCTTTTGAATATTTTACTGGCATATTTTGTTCCTGGATGCTTTTCTACACTGCCATGAGGTACCAAGTGATGGTAGGGTTGGGAATTGCCGTGCATAACTTCTGGTACACAACTATGACAATAAATAGGTTTCCCAGGTCAACTCCAACCTCTAATGCTTCAGGAAACATGAGAGTTCTGCTTCTCTGTGGAATGCAGAAGGCTTGCTTACAGGAGCACATTTTTAAGCCCACAAGTCTGAGTGGGTTTGAAATGTGTGCAGCTGACCTCTCTTGGTCCTAATGAAAACACGTGTTTGGCAGCACTGGAATTCCTGCTATAAAACAATCCTGCTCTTTGAGGGTTGTTGACTTAATGATACTCTGGACCCCTTTTTTCTTTCCTAGTGTGCCTGATTTTTTTTTTTCCTTTTTTTGTCACCAGGACAGCCAGTGACAGACATGTGTTCCACCTCTGTTTTACTTCTTGCTTCCTTTTTTTGATCATTTAGAATGCCTAGTTTAAGACACGTCATACAACTAAGCAAATTACCTATTTTTAATGACTCATTTTAGTTTTAGCATCCTTCTCCTTACTAGCAGACCATCCAATCCCTCAGAATTGACCGTGTCATAAAACTTTGTTTTCTACACTTATTTAGTGGGAAGTAAATATAAATTATATTTTTTTAAAGTTATCGTTAAAGATGTCCTTCTACTACCTAGAAAAATATTCAGCTTCACGTGTAACTTATTAAGTTTCTCACTTAGCTTCTGGTGTGTACATTTTTCATGGTTCAAAGACCTGTCGTTCTGCCTGCAAGCTTGAAGCATTATCCCATTATCACTAGGGATCAATATGTAATTTTACCTCCAAAAACGCTTTTCAGAGATCTGTTTTTCCCATGGCTACTCCTGTGTATGCTCTTAATTACAGTCATGACTAATTCTAACAAGTTGGACAATATCAATTCCGTATTGCTATGAAATATCTTTCCCAGCTGATTTAGAAAATTGGGTCTCTTTAACTATAGCTGTTTAGGAGAATTGTTTAAAGTGCTGGCACAGAGCTGTAGTTGTAAGAAATTACCAAGTCTTGGGTTTAAGCTGTTAGTACACATTACTGGAGACAGCTTGGGATAGTCCTGTGACAAAACCTGCAGGTGCTCTACCTTTTTCTTTAAAATATCAAATTTGTATGATTCCTTCTCTAGCACTTCTCAGTTCTTTACTTGAACTTCTAGCAAAAGATGAAGAACTTGTTTGAATCTGCCTGCTATTTGGCGTGCCTGAAGCTGCAGCTCTGGACTGAAATTTCAAAATTTCTGGCCAGAAATTCAGATTTTAAAATGTCAAAGCTGGATCTAGGTCCTACATGGCACAAAATCTATGCATTTGCATTTCCAGTTGAGAAGAGGTAGCTGTGACTGGGACATGTCATGCCATTTCATGGCCCTTCTTGATAGGCTGCTCCTGGAGAGAGAGAAGCAGGGCCTTTCCTTGTCTCTCCAAGGACCCTTCCCTGCAGGGCACAAGCCAAGGGGCATCACCTCGCTCCTCTTCTCCATCACTATAAAACAGAATTATCTCACTCACACTGCCCGAGCTCACAGTCCAACCCGGGTGCTGCAGCCACAGAGCCCCCAGCACCAGCTGCTGGTGAGAGACTCCCCAGAATGAGGAAGCTGCTGGTGTTTCATCTCCCCAAAACAGGCTTTCACTGAATTTCTAGGGACCTTACACGTCACGGCTGTGAGCACCCCAGCTAGCAGGAGCTGGCAAATATTTTACAATCCTGCAGGCTAAAATAACCGGAAAAAAAGAAAGTTGTTACTTAGCTTTTTATCTCTGTGTGTATTTTTTTATTATTTAATTTACTCTGTTCATCTTCTGCTTATATTGTACAGTGGCATAACAAAACCTGTTTTTCTATCTTTAAGCGCTTAAGGAAGAAAGTATGAAATATGATTGTTACAATAGATTTTTCAGGCTTTTTTTTAATGGGTGTGAGAAGAATTCTTTGTGACAGCAGATTTAGGGAAGAGGAAAGAGGCAGGAAAAGGGATAAGTGCTGATGAGATTGATTGCTGCTACTGAACAGTAAAAAACTGGGCTTGGGGATGGGAGATAGAAGCTGTGTTCTGGACAAACCCCTAATATTGCTCTGTAAAGCAGAAAACCTAAATTAATCCTATGTTTGGTTTTAGATTTGTGGCTTGTAAAGACTAAATGTACAATTTTATATTTTTTCCCTTCCGTACATGACAAGCTGAAGCTTAAGTATTCCCTCTTATGCCTTTAAATAATTCAGGCTTGTCTCTGAGGGGAATACAGCAGATGTGCAATCGGTCCCTCTGCTCGCCATGGAAGTGCTCTCCAGAGCCCTGTGAGCTGACAGGATTGCAGTGCACAGGACTCTGCATCCTGCCAAAACCACGAGCTGTGTCTGTGAGGGGGAGCACTGGGAGCAGGGGCTGCTGAGGCTCTGGGAGCCCGGAGCACAGACAGGACACCCAGGCAGGTGCTGTGTGTGAGCTGTGCTGCACAGACACATGGGGCCTCTGTGTGCCATCCAGCCCCTCCCCAGGGGACAGGTAATGGCTTTCACTGCCTGCATCAATTGCACTCTGAGGTTTTAATGACATTTTCATGTCTGCCTTGTCCTCCGCCTTCTTTGCTCTGTGCCCCATTTTCCATGAGAGCAAATTCCTCCCCTCGCTCTCCTGATCCTTGGAAAAAAAAATCATTTTTATATAATTTGCTTCTTATATTTTCTCTTCAATACCTGCGGCAGCTGCTTTGCAGGTCCCCTGCTGTGCAAATCGCCCTTCACAGAGGAAGATCTTCCTGCCAGTGACTGACAAGAGGTGCCAGGAGCAGGCTACGAGACTTTTGAAACCTGTGAGTTGGCAAATCAGCAGGTACCTGTGTGCAGTTCTGGATACGCCCCTAGCATTAGTTCCTAACTTGTATCAAAGAGTTTTTAGGATGATATGGCCCACAGGCAGAGAGATTCAGGTTAAAAGGAACACAGTGTCTGGCTGCATCTATCATCTAGGTCTTTTTGTTTTAAATATAATGACACCAGCGATTTGTTCTTGGGGAGGATTTTGACTTGTGTTTCGTTGTTGGATTTTTTTTTTTTGCTTGTTTGTTATAGGGGTTTTTTTTGTTGCCTTTTTTTGTTTTATTTTTATTTTATAGGAACTGTGTTCACAACAGCCTAAACAAGGAGAAAATATTCTTAGTACTAAACAGCTCTTGTTTTTCTTCTCCAAAGAAATAAAGATGCCTTTCATATTTTCTGAGACTGACAGTGTTGAAGAGGCTAAGATACATGATAAATTGAAGGAAAGAAGGAAGAGACCTGCTGTGACTACCATTTTCTTTAGGGAAAGTTATGGGATTTTTAGGTGGGACTAGGAATGCCCCCAACAGTCCTCTCTCCTCAATCCACAGTTGAAGGCAAAGGGTCTGGAGGGGTTTAGAAACTTGGTTTAGTTACTGAACCATCTTAAAGAGGTCTAAAATCAGTCCTAAGTGAAAGCACTTTGCAGAAGAAGGTGTAGCTCTCAGGCAAAACAACACTTGAATCAAATGCAGGATAAATAGCCTGAGTAAAGGACACAGAATTTGGTCCACTGTGATCATTTGATCTGAGTGGCTTAAGGCTTTGCACACTTCATACTTGCAAACCAGCTGTGAAATGCAGGAAATACAAGTAGCCGTGGTCTGACATTTCCCCATCTGTTCCTAATATTTAATAATTTGCTCTCTTCTCTGAGCATATTAAGTTTATTTATAAATTCAAAAAATATGTTTTATTTTATATAATGAGCTTAAAGCTGTAATGGGCTTTTTGCTCCAAAGTGCTCAAAGCACCCTCCTTTGCCAGATGGAGGGTATTAATTTTTCTGGAGGAATTTATATATAAGGTACAGATGGACAAGGCACAATTTTAGCACACCAGGCTTTTGCCTTGCTGTTCTGTGTGTGTTTCTATTCTCTAGAGCTTCTGTGCAGTGAATGTTTTGAAAGGCCTAATTTTTTTTTTTTTTTTGCTTTGCTCTGAGGATGATGGAGAGTGAGAAGCAAACCATGGCTCTCACAGTTGAGATCAGTTCTTTATCAGCCATAAAAAAACTAAAACAACCCTTCCCTTTGACAAGCTTGCTAAGAAATATCCTCACCACCAGTATGAATTTTGCTGTTGAGCTGAACAGCACTAAACACACCTAAACCAGACTTCAGCCAAGATCAGCTTTTAAAATATTTTAGGAGTCTCGTTTTCACATATGGGATTATAAATTATATGGAGAAGAAAAAGATACTGCATCTAAATGCCTGTGTACACAAAAAGTGACAGAGCACAACCTCCAGATTCATGCTGATAGTTCCCCATTTTAGGGAGTGCTGGGTTCATGCTCATTCTGGGGCTGGGAGGTGATACTTCCAGACTGTGTGCCCCAGAATGTTACACGAAATGCTGACCTAAATAACTCTGTGCTCTGTAATGCTGGTTTCTACAGAGGTCTCAAATGTTTCCATTCTGTAGCAACTATCATTTTGAGGATGTTTCAAACTGAAATCTAAGTATCTGAAATCAGAATATAACACAAGCTGCTCCTGCACCTACTAATTTTTATGTATCAGTCCAGTGAAGTGAATGATAATGTTTGTATACACAAAGATTGAACCTTTTTAGGCTTCTGTAAATTTTGTGACTATTGAATAAAGAATATTCTAATCTAGAGAAAACATTAAATAATTAAAAACTTACAGATTTATCTTGCAATAGTTGTCAAAAGAAAATTTCATCAAGTAGCAGTTGGCAGGGATGGCATGCACCAGTGTGAAGACTCTTCAGGCAGAATTTGTCACTGCTGATGGCAGGATTCCAAGCCCAGGCACTTGTCCTTCCTGGTGACCTGGCTGGCAAAGTAGGGTTGGGACCAGAAAAATAAAACCTCTTGTTCTTGAAGCAGAAGCCAAGTAACAAATGAAGTGGCAGGGGTTATGGTTTGGGCCTGGTGATTGAGAGTGGTGCTGTGAGAGCAGATCCTGTGAAACCCTGTGGGTGCTGTGCCAGGGAAGTCACTGAGGGCACAACGTGAGCAGGAAATGGCACTGGGGAGGGCATTCACCCCTGTGCCAGCACTGCTGGGGGCACAGGGACTGCAGCGTGCACTTCTAGCATCAGATTTCTCAAATCATCCTAAAAGCTTGTGGCGTGTAGGCACTGAGCAGCCAGGAGAGCCAAGCGTGGGCTCAGCGAGCTCTGGCCACAGGAGCTGTACCTGACCCCGAGTCCTCACTGAGCCTTTGTCCCTGGGGCCTCCTGTGTCTGTCCAGGTAGCCCCAAAACAAAGAAGTGATCACTGCTCCTCATTCTGGGGAGAGCCTTAAGGGACAAGGATTCCATCTGCCAGGTTTTGCATTGGTGGTTTTTATGGTAATGGAGTCTTTTTCCTCGTTTCCAAGCAGTACTAGGAAAAACCATTTCTCCACTTCATTACCTTGGGTCTCTCAAGGATAAAAACAAGTACAACTTAAGTGAAATTGAAGCACTGAAGATACTAAAAGCAGTATGAGTCTTCCAATTTGAATAACATTGTTAAAAAATAATTACTGCTGAGGTTGTTGTATCTCCCAGCTATATCAGACACATCCCCAAACTCTACTGCGCTGTGGTCTGTTAAACCCTTAAGTGCATGTCTGTGTAAAGGCACTTGGGAACATTAATTCACAGCTACAGTTCATTCAAATGAATTTTTCTGAGGTTTCCTGTTTAGGAAAGCCTAAATTTGTTACAAGAGGTCTGGCTAGCAGCCCTGAAATGGAACTGATCACGAGAATAAGCATTTCTATGACATTCCTGCTACAAGCCCTCACCACCAATATTTTCCCTTGAACTCCCATCCTCTATATCCTGAAAATAACACAGGTAAATCCCCAGTACTTTACACATATTGAAAAACCTACTAAGTGAAAGGAATACCATAATAAATGATCAAGTATAAAAGTTGCTTTGGTTAAGATGTTTCCCAGAAGTGATACAACAAAATTTAAATAAATCGATTTCCCTGGAAAAACTCTAATACACACCCCTGCAGCCATTCTTCAGCATGTTTCTCTAGGTTTAATACCATTTCAGGAATGATTTTTTGGAATAGTTTTCACAGAAACCACTAAAGGAAGGAGATGTTACCTGAATGAATGATAAGCAAAATATGCTGAGCAGATGGTGCAGACATCTAGGGTCTAATTTCTACTAGACTTGAAATGTGATCATTCAGCTGCCTTTACATTTTCTGTGCGAGGATAACAAAAATATCTTTGGAAAACTGCCAGCTTTCCCTATAAGTTTTAAGCATTTTCCAAGCAAACCTTTTGAGATTTTTTTGTTTTCCCTTGCCAAATGAAAGTTGATAGTGTTCTTAGAGATGTCTAAAATATTTTGATGTGGAGCTGCAGTACAATTTTCATTTGTACAATTTCATTTTCAAGTCAAAAATTCTTGTAGTCGGTAGGATACTTCGAAGTTTCCAGTCAGATCTTTTTGGAAGAAGAGTAACATGAAAAGAGTAATGATTTTCATGCTGAAAATTAATAGAGATTGAGATCTAGTTTTTGATTCAGAGTGAAGCATTAAGAAAGCCATTCTGGATTTCTGCCTATATTGTGACAGTAACTGGGACATGTGTATCTTATGTTTGCCTTCTTCATTTTACTTTATTTTTCAGGTTTTTTTTTTAATTTCAATAACTGCCACCTTCTTTTTTTTTCTCCCCAAGCATTTTATTTGTTAAATTTTATCTCTATGCCAGTATTTCATTATTCTTTTAAATCCCTTCCTTCTTCCCTCGTAGTTTTAAACCTTGCTAGATGTATTTCATTGCTTTCCTTCATTTCCCCCCCCCTTGTCTTTATCCTCTTTCTTTCCTTAATTTCTTCTTCCATAATTTCTTTTCATAAGTTCCTTTTTTAAAAAAATTCTGCACTCTGTATGCTTTTTTCCCCAGTGGAAGAGAAATTAAGACACTGCTGTTGTCAGTCCAGATCAGTCTTTTGAGGCTACAAACCTTAAAGTCATGACTGCCTCCTGCACAGGCAGGCACCTGTGGAATCTCTGAGGCTCTGTTTTGTTGCAGGACTGGATGTTACAATCACCTTGTGTTCCTGAAATTCTTTGTGAGTCTCAATCTCTACCAGCAAGTTGCTGCTAAATTCCCTTTTCAATACTTAACTTTGAAATTTGTAAAAATAGGCCAAAAATGTGTCCTGTTTTTTTTTTAGCAAAATGCACGAAATGGACAGTTCCTGTGACAAAAGCCATAAAAGAGCTTTTGTTTTGAATACAAGAGGCACTGTTTCTCTGCAGGTGTTTGCATGAGGCAAAGCTGCAAGGGTGGCATTTGTCAGCTCAAATAATAAGTACAGAAGTGTGTCTCTTCCCCACCAATGGTTCTTACAGGGAACTTGATCACGAACGAGATTTAATTCAAGCACCAGCTCATTCCCAAGTTAATTAGGGCACTCCCTGGCTCTCTCACCAGATAACAGTAATCCAAACAGAATCAAAAGCAACTTCTGCTGGGTTTTGGTGGCTCACACTGTAATTGTTCTATTTTAGAAGAATGCAGCCCTAAGAGCAGGAGTGATGTGGCTTTGGAGGTATGGCCAGGCCCAGGGCTGGTGTTAATTGGTGCACAGCCCAGTGGAGCTAATGGTGATAGGAGCTGCCTCGGGGTGTCTATCTGTCTGTGTAGCTCCACTCTCCCCTAGGCTACTTCCCTGACTTAATCCCTCCCCTATCCAGCTTAGAAATGCATTTCTTTTCCTCATTTAGGATTCCGTAGACCCTTCATATTTAGTATTAGTATAAAGAGGAAACAGAGCCCCAGGAGAAAGATCAGAGTTTCTGTTCTGTTGAGGCATCAGAGTCATTCTTCCCTTAATGAAGAGAAACAGCAGGATGGATAAAAAAATCAATGACTTAAAAATAAATTGGGCTTTTAATTTCAGTTTTAAAAAGTCTTTCTTGAATGAAACTTTAAAATTAAGTTTTAAACCCACACTGAATCCAATTTATTCTGATGCATTAAATAATTCAAAGTTAAAAAAAAAAAACCCCTAAATGTGTTGCTGGCAAGGTGCTCACATCAGGTCAGTGAATCACTACTTGTTACCAGTGAAAAGAACACAGTTCTCCTATGTTCCATTGACTCCATTTCATTCAGTGATTAAAGTCAATATGTAGAACATTAAGAGATGTTTTCATTGTGTACTCTTCAGTTATCTTCCTAAAAAAGAAAATGATATTACAATTTTGTCGCAAAATTAAATATATCCATTTTGCTGTGTCTGTCACGGAGTCTCTGAATAAGTAGGATGCTTGTTTACTATAAGCATAATAGTTGGAAACAACCATTGCAAGTCAAGCCAGCCTTTGTTGATCAAAACAACTAATTTGAAAAGGAAGATGTGGTTGGATAAACGTATATTTTCCCCTTAGATTAATTTTAATTTATAAATATTGAATTATAATCCACATTTTTGTACACTGTTACCTTCTATAGTTGCTTTAATAGATGTGCATAGTTAGAAAACCCTGTCTGCACACAAAATGAAATGGCTGTACTTTGTCATAAATCAGCTTGCTTTAAAAAAGACCGGCCTGAGACAACCTCAGCCTCACTTTAGGAAAAAACCAGGAATAGTAGTGCAAATCAAGACAAAACCAAATCAGTTTTCTGCTTGCTGAGCTAAATGGTGTGAATCTCTATCACAGAGTTCTCAGCCTTTACATAATATAAACAGCCACAGGTGCAGCTCATCAGGGTTTAATGTGCAATCAGCCAACAAGGTGTTCTAGGACAGGTCATTGGCTGGGAAATTGACACTGCCACCACCTTTTGGCATGTCTGTGACACTCGTGAGAAACAAGAGCCCATACGTCTGCCATGGAGGGATGGCATGTGGGCAGAGCCTGTTGTTTGATTTGCACATGTCCTTGTTTCTCTTTCATTCCAAGAAGTGAAATTTCCTTGGCAAGATACCTGTGTGCATTTGACCTTTATTTGGGCTGGGGAAAACACCCAGCAGCCCCTGCAGATGAGATATTGGTCAGCAAATGGGAGGAAGAATTTGCTCAGAAGGCTGAGCAGCTCTTCACAGCCCAAATTAAAATCTCACCTCTTATTTGGTCCAGATGCATGAACACTATTTGATCCATTGAGTTTGAGTTGTTTTCAGTGTCAGTAAATGGAAACACATCTGTGGTTGTAGGACCTGAAGGTGTGCTCAGTCTGCCTTCAGGCCTCACTGACAGCCTTTGCACTAGCACGTAAAATTCACTTTGGAACTGAAAAGATCCTGGCAGGTCCTGAAAAAAGTAAAGTGAACTGTCATTGAGCACTGCAGAGTAAAGGCTTAATCTGGATTTAGTTCTGATTTTTAACACTGCTGTATCGTGGGCAGGGGGGAAGCTGTTATGTGACTTTTCCAACGTGTGCAATGAGTGTGTGTAAAAAGGCAAATAGTGTTGTGCAAAGAACAGAAGTTCCACATTTGCACATGCAGTTGTTTCAGGATTTACCCCAATACGGACTATTGATGGGAGTAACATTTCTGCTTACACACCAATATCCTTGTTTCTTTTGTAAAAGCTTTTCCCCCCTCCTCCCCGGCTCCCATCCCCCTGTTGTCTTTGTGCCTAGTATTTTTCCACACTTTATTTCCTAAAAGACTAGCAGGTTTGACGATGCATTGTGATTTCTTTTCTACAGGGCTTTATGAAGGAAGCTGGAGGCAGTTCTCATTAGTCTCACTGACATCTTTTATCACTTATCAGAGGAACAAGCAAACGGAGAGCAATTCCTTTGATCATGGCAAAAGTAGAAAGAGTATTAAAAACCCTATGAAGATTCACTAAGTAGAAAGTGGAAAAGACAGTCTGTGGCATGTTTCAAAGTAGTAACAAGATTTAAAGTTGCCAGATTTGCTTGTATATATTAAAGAATTGTTAATGATGCTACATTTTACATGCATCCTTAGGTCTTTGTTATTTTGTTTTCATTTGTTGTTTTTTTAAACAGGCAAAGAAGTTCTTAGGTAGAATGGATGGATTAGATCAATTGAAAAATACCTCTAAAAAGGTGAGCTGTGTCAGAGAGGAACTCTGTGATTCAAGGAAAATTCTTGAAAATAAAAATAAGGCTGTAACAGTAGCACAATGGATTGGAAAAGAAACTCACTGTCATGGGAGAATGTTAAGAAACCTTAAGAATTCCTTTTCTTTTGGTAGCATTCTGTGGTGAATCAATGCATGTTTGTGAAGACTGCATGTAGGAACTGCAATGCTTGCAATTATCCATGTATACCTGACTGCCTAGCTCTGACCTCAGAGTGCTGCTGCTTCTTCATTCTATGGGGAAAATAAGACTTTTTCAGTGGTTCTGAGTATTGATTCACCTACCATGATGTCCTTGTCTTGTGCCTTCCATCATTACCAACAGGGCATTGACAACAAAGACAAGTGAATCTACCTTCCTACCCAGAGCTAATGAGCATTATGTACTCCAGATCCACTGGTGTGTTTCTGTATGGCTGCAGCACAGTTTTCCACTGATTAAAAATCCCTTCTCAATTTCTATAGGGTGGTCAGCTCATATCTCAAAGCATCAGATTCAAATTGCCCTTGAAAGTCGATTTCTCAAATCAAAATACAGAGATCACAACTCTTTCGGCATTTTTTTCAGCATGGACTCTGGGCCAGCCCTGTCCCTGCAGCACTTTTTACTACCATAGCTAATTTTTAACTGTGTTGATTTTGATTTGGATGCAGTGTAATGCAATACATTTCTATAGCACCTTTTGTGCAAGCATCCCAGAGCACTTTCTGATCAAGCTGAAATTAGCTCTGAACTACATACAAATTCCAGAAAGATTAATTGAAAAAAACAACAACCAAAACAACAACTAAAAAAACCCCACCAATTGGTAAAGAGAATGTAGAAGTTTATGCAGTTCAAAGTTAAAACAGGCAGAGGGGTAAATTCTCTCTTAGTCCAGAGAAAGAGGATGAGGTAATTGAAGGTATTGCTTTCTAGCAAGCTTGGGGTGTGATTCTCCAAGCAGAGCAGTGCACTGCACTGACTCTGCTGGCTGAATGAACTGCTCTGTGAATGACCTGGAGGTGGCAGGTGAAGCAATACATGGGTGGGTTATCAGATCTCCCTTTATGTACACGTTGTTCTAATGCTTGCTGCCTCTGATAAGGAAAGGGAAAGCCACACAACTCTTTCTGATACATGACCTCAGTCCTCCATAAGGAAGACAGTGGGAGAAATAAACAAACATCTTTGAGGGACATGACTCATGGATCCAAAATGATACAAATGTTTTTGCAGAGCAAGGGGTTTGGAGATAAAGTAAACTTCAATTGGTTTCTCAGGATTGAAAAGAGAAGATTGTTGCCAGAAGCTGTCAGGAGGGACAGGGTGACATGCTGAGGAAGGAGAAAAAGAGTTACTTTTCTTTTTTGCTAGACCTGGAGATCTTAATGAAAATCAGACTAGCATCTGACCTCTTTTATTGTTGCAAGAATTCCTTTGATCCTTTTTCAATAAGTAGGATGTCTCTTTAAGGCAGTCATTTCATCATCACTACTGTGTCTACATGGAAGAGAACTGTAGGTTATGAAGATACATCAAAACTGAAGAGAGATGGAACCTGAAATAGGTGCTGGTGGTCTAGACTAACACCAAGGGAAACGAATCAGAGTCACTGCTCTGGTAACATTTGGTAGCAGCTCTGCCTGTCCTGAAGGTCAGACTGGTGGAGTTCCACCTCCCTGCCTTGTCCCTGCTGCTTTCTGAGCAGAGAGACAGAGGTTATCAGTGGCAACCTCAAACCATGGCAACTGCATGACCAGACCTGAAGCAGATGCTTCAGGGGCATCTTCAACAGGCAGGAAAACCTGAAGTGGCAGTGAAGAAGAGACATTTTAAAGCTGCACTGTTAGGAAAGACAGTATTTGAAGTCTGGCATTTGTTACAAGGAAGAATGAAAAAATATGTAGTCAGATTTTTAAATGCATCGGTACAAGGAGACATAAGCTCTTGTAAGCACAGCTAATAGATCAAGCAAGTTGCGTTTTCTGCAGAGATGATCTCTACATAGAGATGTTAGGGATTCTGTAGAGATGTGCCTTCAATACTTTATGGCCCAGACTGTAGCTGAACATTTACTACAGGGTGCAACTGAGCTGTACTGCAGGATGGCAGGATGGGCAGGGAGCATGTGTGTGTGAAAAGAAGCTCAGAGGCTGAGCTTTTTAGGTTTCTAAGGCTGTGTGTGTTGTTGTGAAATTAAGAAGTTTAGCAAAACAAGAAGAAAAATTGTGGAGAGGGAATGCATTCAGACTATATTGTTCAGTGGATAAATCCCATCTGGGCCTGAGGACAGACCAGGTCAGCTGGGAGGTTAAGGGCACCTCTTGGGCTTGTCCTGCTGCAGCCAGTCCTGTCTGTATGCTGCAGTGAATTGTCAAATTAGGCAGTGGTGGGGGGAGAGATGGTCAGTGCTCTAGAGTTAGACACCTTCCCATAGCTAGTAAATCTCTTTTGCTCCAAATATAACTGCAGTGTCTGAGGCAGAGAGAATGGGATGGAGGAGGGAGCAGAGAGGTCTCTGGAGCCACACAGTGATGTTGTGAAACAAATGCAAAATAGCAGCTACAAATACATCCAGGGGAATGACTGAACCTCTGGAGTGACACATATTCTGCCCAACTCTAGCACATGGCTCCTCTGACAGTGGTTAGCTGTGGAACTGTGCTTTGTCTCAACTTTCCTCTTGATGCTTTTGCTGTGTTTCCTGCTCCCTCATCCTCTATGTTGTGAGCATCAGTGGCCAACACAGGGGAAACAATGCTGAGATGAGATAAAGAACATCCTTCTGCCCTCATCCTCTGTCTCTTACCTTAGATTTTGAAGGGGCTTGGGGTGGCAGCAGCAAACAAAGGTTGTTTCAGAGTGCTCTGCCTTCCAAAAGGAAAATGAATTCCTTTCCTATACAGAAGATTTATATGGCAAATTAGGTCAGTTATCATTAAGCTGCTGCACAGCAGGACAAATCATAATTTTAAATACATTTCAAATCTAAGTACGTGTAAAATACATTCTGATGCAGTACAAATCAAGCCTCTTACAGTTGCTACATGGACCACTCAGATGAACATGAAGCATAATAATCAAGGAATAAGTTACTTGGGCTTACTGCTGCTTGTGAGGACTATAATTAATATTGTTGTTTATGTTTTCTTATAACGAAGTATCCTCACTGCTATCTGCTTAGATAAGAAATGTATAAATGCATAAACCAAAACCAGTTTTCCCTGTCAGTCTCTCTGGGGCACTGTTTTTACCATAAAGATCTGCATGACTCTTTGCTCTCCAAAGGAGATGAAATGAATGAAAACTTACACCCCACTGCAAGTGACCAACCATTTGATTCTCTTCTTAGATTTTTCTCTCTGTCTTCTTGTTTCACAAATAACAAACCTTTTTCCTGGCTGCATATTTTTGAGTCTCCTTTTTTGATCATCACAATTTAGTTTCATGGCAGACTTCATAATCTCATGGGCACCAGAGCCCTCTGCCAAGGTTTATGCAGATTTAAAGCCTGGATTAATCTTGCCCAGTATTTATAAAATGTTCTGAACATATGAAGCACTATAAAAGCACTGTATCTTTTTTTCTTTCTTTCTTTTTTTTTTTTTCTTTTCCTTCCATGATTTCTGGAAGAACCTGAATAGGAAGAAGGCAGACACCCCTTTCAAAGATTTCACCTCCTGAGACTATTCTTTCAAAGACTTTGGCAAAGTCTTCCTGCTTTTTACTGCCTCTGGACTGCCCAGTTCCCTCATGCTGTTTCTGAAAGCTAGCAGATTCTGCAGAAACCTTTTGGAAAAAAAAATCTTGATGCAGGGGGAGGCTGCTTTCAAACTCTGGTCTGCAGCTGGCAGTCAGTGGGGGGAGAAGCCAGTCTCCAAATCCAGGCCATCCCAGCAACTTGACAAAAATCATTATAACAACTCAAGGAACTGCAGGTCAATGCTGGGTCTGTTGTGTTTCTCAGGGGCTGCTTCCAAAACCAAATTTCTGTGTTTTGCAGCTTAAAGCACAGATAAAGGAGATGACTGGGAACTGTGGTCTAGGTTTAGTTATCATTTCTTCCTCTTCCATGTTATCAACCAGAGGACAATGCTCAATATCAAAACATGTCTATGGATACTGTTTGCAGTATATTTCTGCCTGTACATAAATTAACAGATGTATTTTACAGTAGTTAGACTCAAAACAGAATCAGATCTTGTTTTCATACTTGGGAGTGCAGCTTTTTAAAATGGAGTCATTGAACTTTCCCCAGCACTATTCAGAAGGCATTATGGGCCCATTTATTTTTACTTCCCTCCCCCCATTATTTGATAGTTCTTTTAAGAGTTGTGAGTTTTACTTGGTTCCTTTTGATCAGAAGGAAAAGGTACTGTAGGAACTGAGACGCTGCAGTGATTCTGGCTTTGAACTCACCAGGTCTAAAAGCCTGCAAGAACATTTTCTCTTTCAGCTTTCCAGCCAGCTCCTAGAGCTCTGCCTGATAAAGGGCTGTGGTAAATTGTCCTGAAGGACAGCTGGAAAGCAAGGCACTACAGTCTGAGCCCACAATGGAGCTGAGAGATATATATTTAGTTTAATCATATTAAAATTTAAATGTTAAACTTTAGAGTAGATTTTTTAAAAATAAAATTCAAGTCATTAAAAAAAGTTCTCTGCTCCATTCCCTTGAGCTCGCAGGGTCCTGAGCTCCTGAAAATGCTGCGGCTCCATCTAGTGGCACTGCAGCCCTGCCGGGGCAGCAAAGCCTTGGCAATCACTGCCACCCGGGAAAAATAGTGGGATTTAGGTCCCGCATTTTCAGCAAAATTCTTTAATATTTCCTATCGGTTATCACAGAGTCTTGCACTGTCTTGAATGAAAAATATTTAAATTACACTAGTTTAGAGAGATTAGTATATGGAAGTTCATCCAGTGTATTTCTCTGCAGCATTTTTCTGAATAATCACAGTTACATATGTATTCCTATTTCTAATAAAAGGAGGTTGTATGTTTAAAACAGGCACTCTCTCTCTATATATATATATCTATATGCATATAAAACCATGAGGTGCTTGTAAAAGTAACTTTGATCCGAAATTCTTAAACACTTGGAAAGCATTTATTAAGCATCAAAACATTCAAATTTGCTTGCTCTTTCCCCTCATCAACCATCTGTCCATCCACACATCCACTGAGTACAGGGATTGTTTATACAGACAGTAGAACCCATTCTGTTCTCCACTACATTATAACTTAATTTATTTCAGTGTAGCTACTCTCAGCTCTTACTGGTCTGACATGAAAATTTGTGTCCTGTGCATCTACAGAGCATATACATATTCACAAAGTGTGACAAACATATGTTGTAATGTGATCTGAATGTAAATAGGTTGGTTCTTTGGGGTTCTCACCTCACCCAGATGGGAATTGACATTCAGTATTTTACACCATTACAACTGTGTTTAGTTTTTCAACACATCTTGCTCCTGCCTTTGATCTAATAAAAAAATAAACATTCTTGATTTGATTTGCTCAGCTGCTGTCTCAGCCACGAAACCTAGATTTCATCTTGTGTCCTGAACTCCACTCCCATGCTGATTGTACAAATCTGTTGAATTCAATAAATGTATTTAGTCTTATTAAGATTCAGGAAAGCAAATATTATCCTCCAGTGATGCAGCAGATAACAGGAGTTAATAACAAGTATGTGATAAAGATCACAGGATTCCCTGTAAACAAGATGCTGCATTGCACAGAGAGCATCTTGTCTGCATATGTTTCATAAGTAACTAGGCATCCTCATGGGCTTCTTTAGTTATTTTAGAAAGTTGTGTAAACAGTATTATCTGCTTAATGCCCCAAATGATATAATAATTGATATGGAAATGGGGCAAAGCTCAATAGATCGTAATGCAACTCTCCATGGACTCTTGGAGATGATCTGCCCAGATTTTATTTAAATTTTTTTCTCACTTGAATGCAGCCTGTAGTTTGTTAGACATGCTAGGCAGATGTTGGTTGGACAGCATTTTTTTTTAACTTTTTTTCCTCTGAACAAGTTAAATGTGAATTTATACTTGGATTGGTATCTGTTGTAGGTATACTTCAGAGCTGTCAATAGCAATTGGAAAAGTGAGACCATACTGCAAAGCTCTGATGTACTGTGTGCTGTTGTTGAGAAAAGTGGATAGTAACAGATTGCTGATGTATATGGCACTCTGTAGTGGTTGTGGGATTCTTCTTGTTTAGGCTACAAGAGCACTGGAAAGACATTCCAAGGTTCTAAGAAATACTTAGAACTGGAAAAAATGTATTTGAAAATATTTTTCTGTTCCTTCTTGCAGAAAATGATACTGAAGTCTGTAGGTTTTCTATATATTCTAAAAATCTCTTAGGCAAGACTTTTGCTTTTTTATTTTTATAAAGTAGTGGTTAAAATATTTGTGCTATTCAACCACTTATTAGTTCTTCAAATATATTAATTAGTCAGAAATATTTTCTCTTGCATTGACACCTCAGGCAGTTTTCTCAGGGGTATGACAGCAGGCACAGGTGAAGCCATGTTGTGGCTGTTCATGCAAGAAGTACTTAAGAACACACAACTGTGGCACATCTCTGTTTCCAAAGCTGGGATGCCAGCTCTGCTTCAGTATTTCTTCAGGCAATCAGTGTGGTCTCCAGACCACTGCATTAGACCTTGGGAAAAATCACTTCTCTTACTTGTACCACAATTCCCCTAGCTGTAAAATGGGGAAAATGATACCTTGGAATATACTGCTAAAATATAAGTAAAATATAGCTTTATAGAAGACTATTGGTATTCAAAAGAAATCTGAGATTTGATTAGTTGATCAAAGTCACTCAGTGGGCTTGGGACACTGCCAACAGCAGAGCTTGGGTCTCAAGACCTTCAGCTGGAGAGTGACTCCAGCTACCTTCCACGTATGGAAAGTGGCTGATGAAGGTTAGTGATGGGCAAATGAAACAGGACAAATGCCAGCAAATGTTTGCTTCTATCTATTTCATTAAACTGAAGAAATATTTTGTAAAAAGGACACATTGTTTGGGGAGACAGGAAAAGGATGAAATGGATTTATTTATAGAACAGCAGTGAAGAGTGGAGTAAAATGGCTGTGGGGAAGCAGGAGCCACCTGTTTAATTAATTTATGTTATGCCCTTGCATATGTGGCAGTGACAAAGTTTCCTTCTTACAAAATAGTCTCACTGATGCAGTCCTTTTCCCTTTCGTTGACCTGGCACCTGGAGGGGTGAGATGTGTCCTCTGGGGACAGCACATGAAGCCTTTAGAGACTGCACAAACATTTCAGCCATTGCTTCTCCAGTGCCTTCTCAAGGGGAGTTAAGGGAGGGCAACCTGTAAGCAAGACAGGTAGATATGCATGAAAATGGTAGCTATTTCTCTTTTGAGCCACTCTCAAAACATTATTCAGAGGAAAACTAAGATGAGGTGGCTGGTGTAGAGCACCCATTCCACTGTTATACACACATCTTATGGAAAAGCCAGGACAATACAGCAACACTGCTCATTGCTGCAAAGTTAATGGGAGAGATGCTAATCTTGTCTGACTGCCTGCAGGAAATCTGTCCTACCTGCCTACCTATTTTTGACTGTGGAAGACAAAGCCAGAGGGAACCTGGTCCTTGCAGGCTTCTTGCCAGTGGTAGACAGTATGGGAGCAGGAGTGCCATTACCTTTTAGTTTAGTAACATGTAATTTCTGTTACATGTAATAACATGTAACTCACTTTGTTGTAAAATCAACTAAAAAAGAATATGCGGAAGTTGACTCTTGAAATGTGTGTAAAAGGAAGCAGAATTTTTTTGGCCGGTCCAACCACTCTGAGATTCTACAGCTAAGAAATCAGAATTGGCTGATTGTCTGTGGGGCTGACCAGCCAGCTTGGTCTCACTACAGTATTACAGTAAAATGTAATACAGAGATAATTTTGTAACTTCTCTAGTTTATTAAGAAATAACACCCGATTCTAAAATAAGACTGCAGTGGTAGAGAAACTGCAATCCACAATAAGCACACAGGTTTGGCAACTCAATCCCTCTAAAATTCTCTTCTGCCTCAAGATATCCTTGAGAATTGGAATAGGCTTGTATATCCTCATGCACATTTCCAAGTTAAATGCTGGACTCATTCAGTCAAATTTCACAACTGTCCTGTTCCATGGGTACTGAGAACCTGAATCAGGAAACTTTATGGGGAAGTACTGTGGGAGGAAATACGGGCAGGGAGATTAAGTTCCTTGTGCTGGGTTCAGACGAAGTCTGTGGCAGAGCGCCAGGTGAAATCCAGGCACAGTGCAGACACAAAAGGCATGCCAGGGGGAACACAGAACTGCCAAAACAAGGGTCCCTCCACTCCTTTCTGTTTAGAAAAAGACGTCACCCAGGATTGCTTTTAAAGCCCTCCCTAGGGTTAGGGTTCCAAAAACCACACAGCCTACAGCTCTAGGCACGCTGCAGTTACAATAGGCATGCCAAGGGGAACACAGAACTGCCACAACATGGCTTCTTGCACAGCTTGTTCCTTTGAGCCACCCCTTGTCCAAGGATACTTTTACTGCTCTGCTTAGGGTTAGGGTTCCAAAAAACCACAATGCCCAGAGCTCCAAGCACACTGCTGTTGCAAAAGGCATGTCAGGGGGAACACAGAACTGCCAAAATATAACCATAACCCTAAACCGAACTCTAACCCTCACTCTAATGGCCAAATTCTAACCCTAACCCTAAAGGATGAACCCTAATTGCCTAACCCTAACCATTACCCTAACAGGCTAATCCTAATGGTCTAACCTTAATCCTAAATCTAACCTTAATGGCCTAACCCTAATCCTAACCCTGATCCTAACCCTAACCCTCACAGTAAGCCTAACCATAACCTTAACCCAACCCCAATCCTAACCTGCTGATGCCCACCCTGGTGTGTATACACACACAGATGTTTCCTTTCAAATGCCTCCTGCCTGAAATGTATCACAGATTCAATTTACACACCAGGAATGAAAGCAGTGACCACCAGGTGGCCACTCTTGGGAGGGCATTTTCAGTGCATCACCAGTCTGAGCTCCTTGGCAATATCAGCAAGGACACCAAATTGAGGCTAACCTCAAGCAGGCAGCTCTCACATGCCTTTAAAGAGGCAGGTAGATATTCATGGACCATCCCATAGAAACTGAGGAGGATCCAAGAAAACTGTGCCTAGGATGCTGCACACAAGGATGGGAGGGGGCAAAAGGGAGGAAATTTTTTTTTTCCAATTCTTTTGTTTTTTCATCACAACCTGTTGTGGGGTTAGAGCAGTGTGAAGGCCATGCTTCCTTTCTGCCTGAACTTTAAACTGCCTGAGTGTGATGCAGACCCCAGACAAGCTTTTTTCTTGACTGCTTTGTTACTGATTCATACATCCTCTAAGAAGGTGTTACCTTTGATCCGTTTTAACTGTCCTGCAATATGCTATGTTGTGGGAAGATTAGCCCTTAAGTCTCTTAATTAATTACTCTTAATTCTATTACTTCCGTATAACTAGCAAAAATAATAATTGTCAAATAACAAATAATCCATGTATTTTGCATTTAATGCCTAGCTGTTAATAGCTACTTAAAATATTAACTTTCCATCCTAGACAGTCCTATTATTCTGTATTTTTTTCAAGACATCCTTCTTGTAACAATACACAACAAAGTTTTTCAGCTTCAGTACACTTCCAATTAGCTGAATCTCTCATGTCTTGGGTAGAAAAATTAAAACAGTTTTTCCTAAGTTATAGACAATGTCATTGTGGTGTGGGTAGTATCTGTAACAGAAGTACAGGGCTGAAGTACTCAATGAACTATGTTCAGCAGAGAATAATGACCCATGCTAGATAATGACAAGCTTATTACATTATTTATGAGAATTAATTTACTAGCTTGTTAAAATAAGTGTATGGGAGAGACCTTAAAGTAGAGGGAAATTACCAAGGCAGGCAAGCAAACAAGAATATGCCTTCAATGCAGAAAGTCAAAAAACTCTGTTAGTTCCAAAAGGGAGATGAAGTGTATTCCCTCATCTGTGATGGAGTGACCATCACCTGTATTTTTTGCTCCCACCCAAGTTGATTGTAAACCCTCCCCCTCCTCCTGCCCACAGCAGCTGCGTTCAGTGGGAACAGGACCAATCCCATCATCCCCAGAAATGGTAAAGTGCCATTTGACCAGGTCTCAGCTGGAGGAGCAAAAAAACTACATTCAGTGTCTGAGGATGTACCCTCTTCAGATTGCACCTACTGAGAAGATATTTTTCTTCATGAAAGAAAGTAGTTTCCACATGAACAAGTAATGCCTCTGATTCTGTAGATTTTCAAGTACTTTATTTTCTTATTCTGACTTTTCACACAAAATAAGCTATGTTCAAAATAACCAAATCATAAATTATTCTTTTCTTGCACTTTTCCTTCAAGAAACCTTAAAGTGCTCCTCGGGAACTCCTCATTTCTGTACAGTAGATGTAATACATTCCAATATAGATGTTAATGTCCCTTTGAACATAGAGTATATTTAATTTTTTTTCCTATTAATGCAATGTTAGGTAACACAATCAGGTAATTTCCAGTTCCCATTCTTTCAAGAGTTTGCTCTTTCATTAAATTTTTCTTGTGTTCACCGTACGTACTCCCGAACTGCAAGTTCTTTCAGGGTAAAAACCCGTATGGGATCTTTCTTTGTCTTCCATTCTTCCAGTTTTTCTTGCAAAGACAGAAAATCCTTGCCAAGCTCATATGCCAGAGTGATCATTGTTTCTAACAGTGGCACATAATACCTGTGGCTGGTATGCACACAAAGGCGTGACAGAGCTTTTTCTCCAAATTCAAAGGCACTTGCTGGGTTTTCCAGGTCCTTGTGGCACACCACGATGGCACAGAGAGTAGGCACAATTGCAACAGGGTTCCCTCTCGTCAGCCTTTCCTGCAGCCCAATGACTTCTAAAAGGATTTCCAGAGCTTTGGTGTACTGGCCACCCCGCAGGCAACCATATGCTTCCTGAAGCTCTGGCCTTGTTAAAAAGTCAATAAATTTTTTTGATCTTCTGATGTATTTCATAGAATATAGGAGTCTCAGGTAGTCCTTGAAGGCTAATTTTCTTTCATTGATTATTTCTTCTGTGAAGTTTCCTGTTAGAGCTTTTTTGGGAAAGGTTACATCTTCCAGTTCTTCGCTAAATTCTTCCAGCAGTTTTCTGTGCAGTTTCTCAAAATCTGAATAACGCCGCTCAATTACAGACTTGTTGCTGTCAAAACTCCCTGTTTGCAAAATGATGATTTTATACATCTAAACACAATCAAAGAGAAAAAATAAGCATGAGAAGGGACCATTCTAGCCCCAGTGCAGTCAGATTTTGTCTGCAAAGCAGACTTTGTGCTTGTTCAGTCCTCTGGCTGAAACAGTCCTGCACCAATTCTCTGTGTGTAATCTCGTGTACTCCTGCTAAATCAGTTACTGCCTGGGATTACAGTGCATGCTCAGTGTAGACCTGAAAGATCTGTAGCCATCAAACTAAAAATTCCCACCTCCTGCTGTTCTGTACTTCTGTCACCAGGCTTAGGTTTAGCACGTAAGTAAGTTGTACATAAAGAGAGCACTAACAGATCCCATCCTGCAAGGTGCTGGGAAAGCAAACTAGCAGCAGACTGAAGCACATGAAAACACTCAAAGCATTTCTGTGCTTTGTTTATAACAGCCATGGCTGCTGTAATCAATCATCTTCAGTGAACTGAATGGATTTCCCAGACTTAATATTGAATGTAATATATTTTACATCAGTCATAATATTCAGAAATGCCCTTTGTATAGGACATTCCTAGGGATTTGGGGTGTTAGTAATGCTGTGAAGGAAGAGGGAGTATTTGGCAATATATCTGGTGTGTGCAATAATAAGATGGAGCAACTCCAAATACTTTTCTCTCCTCTAAACCATTGTCCTGTATTCAAACTTAATTAACATTTAAATAATACCAAAAAAGTAACATTTCTACAGCAATCTGCTATCCAAAGGCCTTCACTAGCAGCTAACAGCTGTGCTGCCCCACTTAACAGTACTCAAGAGCACATCTTCCTCAGCTCTTCACTAGCCCCAAAAAGACCATAATAAATGTGGTATTGGGCAAATAGCTGCAAAATTCTGTGCTGTGTTGTCCAAATAATCTCTTCTGGCTCTGATCCAAGCACAGTGATGCTGAGGAAGAGCCAACCCCTGATGTGTGTAAACCATGGTAGCTCCACGGGGGCCAGTTTAACTGTGTCACCAGACACCAGCTAAGGACACAGACTGCTGACCTCCTGGATGATGACCATGTTCACTTCCAACTTCACCCTGTGCCCATTAATTTACACAGGAGCTGGAGGAGTTTTGCTCATGCCAGTTATTTTCTCTGCTGCTGTTGAAGGCTGCAAACCAGTACTCGCACTATGCCTGTCTGATTCTCTTCCTTGTTTTTCCTTAAAGAGAAATTCTCTCTTTTAATCTTTATAAATGATCTTTACAGGCACTTCTTGAAAGGCTTCTAAATTTGAGCTGACTTCTCTGATCTCTTTTCATTTGTAAGCACTGTGACATTTTCCTATAGTTTGTCCTGCTCCCTGCTGAAAAGTGAATATATGCCTGATGCATTCTAAAACAATCATAAGAGCATTTTTTTAAGCTATCATTTTATCAAGGGCAGCTAAGTGAATAATTTACAAGTACTTGCTTTTTTATTTGTGGAGTGTGCATGAAAAAGGTAAGAAGTAGCACTTAATTAGACTGTCATTTAAATTGGCTCAGTTTTGTTGTAATGTAAATCTTTTTGCCTAGGCTTGTGACTTATGACTAAGTTTATTTGCACATATGCTGAATGATACTCTTGCTCTCATGCAGTTGCACAAAACCAATTTCTAGCTATTCAGAAGCTGAATATTCAGGGGTGTATGCAAGAAAAGCAGCAACTAAGTAGGTGTGCCCAGTATGCAACAAGATGTAAGGACAGTCTCCAAAACATTTACTTGCTTCAAATTCTACCAAATTGGATCACCCAGTATCAGCAATGCTGATTCTTGGCATTTTTCATCTACAGATCTCACAGACTGTAGCAAAAAAGGAAAGCATCTCTATCTGAATTTCACAGGAGTACTAAAAGGCACTTGGTCTAGATCAGTCCTTCTGAAGGCCAGGAGCAGAATCAGAAATAAAAGCTTTGTACAGTCAGTAGTGGGAAAAAAATACAAAAATCCAACCTACTTGGTTGTTCCCACTCCTCATATTCATGTTTCATCTTAAAAATATGACAGAAATATGCCACCTAAGGGAGCTCCAAGTAAGGAAGGAGAACAATCCCAAGTGATCTAGCTGGAGGATTCTTAGACTTTGTCAACATCAAAGAATTCTGCACTTGTGCTAAGAGAAACCTCTGATGTGGAAGTTATACAAATGCACTGCAGCTGCTACAGCTGGCTAGCTCAGTGGAAGTGCAAATATTTTTACATTTGTGTGAATTTCCTTAATGTTGACAAAACTCTGTGTTTTAAGGATACTCAAGATACTAATTTATTTGATAACACTTTTCCACTGCAGCAGATTTTGTGAACTGACTGTCAGAGGGGTTTTTTAGATGCAGATTCCACCAGGCAAGCCAATACAATCAGTGAGAACAGGTTCTATTCAGTGTGATCCTGGCTTGCAAAACTTGGCCCTTGCTGAGCCTTTCATGTAGTGAGGCTTGCTGTGTGCTGTGCAGACCCCTGCAGAGTGAATAAAAATTAATGATCTTCTTACATATTCATTTCTTAGCTTACCACATATTTAGATAAGTGGTGCTCTACAATTCTGGTTGATGGGATTTCAAAAAGGAGTTTGATTTGTTTGCACTGGCGTTTCTCATTCCTCCAGTATTCCTGAAGCTCCTTAGTGGTCATCGAAGAGTTGGGACTTAGGGTTGCACTGGAATCTAAAACCAATATATTTAGTATTTCAGATTATATTCTTTGCATTTGGAAAGAAAATTCTTATGTATTTGTTGTGAAAGCACAGCCTAGATTTTCTGTTGCTGTAACAGCAAGACCTAAAGACTGATAAAATAAATTATTTTACTGCTAACAGACAGGAACAGATGCTTTGAGGAAAGCTATTAGGGTCTGGCATTTTGAAAGAAAAATTATCACCTGCAGAATACAAAATTGTAGAGAACCTATTGCCATGAAATAGAGTATGTCAAGGTTGTAACCTAGGGCACAATCTGAGCAGGATATTTTCTTCATCGTCTCAGAAGTACCCTAAGAAACACTGACCGAGTCTTGTGAGTCAGATGTTTCTCCAGGCTTCTTTGTTGCTAAATGGATGAGATAATACAATGCAGCTGCAAACTCAAATGTATATTCAAAAACTGACCCTACTCAAATATGGGGTTTGTGCAGTAATCGGAGAAAGCTGAGAAAACATGAATCTCCTAACCTCAAAGTTGGATAACCAGCTCAGCTGAAGGAGGATTTACCACATTCTCTCTCTTTTTTATTTTTCCTGTAGCTGAACTGATGGCACAGTTCAGCTATATATAAAATCTACAATTTTTATATATATATAAAATATATATTTTTATATACCTCCCTCCTTTTCCCTCTCTCTCTTCCCATAGTCACACACACACACATATATATATATTTATGCACATATAAAAAATATGGGACAGCTGGTTGGAGAGTTTGCTTACAGGAGAATTTGATGTAGAATTAAAAAAATTTCTCTGTCTTTGAAATCTACTGACAAGATTTCATCAGGTGCCATATAGGCTAGATAAGTGGATAAAAGAAATGGAATATTTGTATCTCGGTGGGCACACTGGTCCCAGTTTCTAATCAAGGATGTCTTTGTCAAGGCAGTCAGCTGAAGTCAGTCTGCAGTGTATGGAGCCAATGGAGGTGAAGGAGCACAACTGAAGGGCAGGAGAACAGCTTGATGCAGAAACAGACTTGTAAAGGCACCACAGTACTCTTTCAGTGGCCTCCCTTTTACATGTTCTTAATCATTTGACCATACAATTTCAATTATCAAGGCCTTGGGGGTTTGGCTCAAAGCATCTATTTCCTAGGAGAGGTGGTTTTTATAACATCCTTCCAGATTTAAAATCTTGATGAGATTACAGATATTTAAGGTTATATATAACATTTTATTTAATAACAGGTGAGAGTAATCTTAGGCATGGTGAATGTTCAGTGCTGCCTCTTTAAAGGCATGTGAGAGCTGCCTGCTTGAGATTAGGCTCAGTTTGGTGTCCTTGCTGATATTGCCAAGGAGCTCAGAGCGGTGATGCACAGAAAGTGCACTCCCAAGAGCGGCCATCTGGTGATCACTGCTTTCATTCCTGGTTTGTAAATTGTGTAAATTAAATGTGTGATACATTTTAGTCAGGAGGCATTTGAAAGGAAACATCTGTGTGTGTATACACACACCAGGGTGAGCATTGGTTCCACTATTGCTACATTATTACTACAAGTGTACTCAAGGCTTTTTTTCAGTGGAATATGGCAGTAGAGCTTTGAACCACTGCTGCAATAAATAAGCAAAGTTTTTAATACAAAAGATTAACTCCATAAACAGCTAGATGAAAAATAAAATTAAAGGATAGCATCAACCTTGCGTCTCATCTTTTTCTGGTTCTTCTTTTCTCACTTGACATGAAATTTCAGCTTTGGGTTGATTTTCTTCTTCATCAGATGGACTTGTGGTAGAAGATGTAGTAATTCTGCTTACAGCTTCCAACAGTTCCCTTTCTGCTGTGCAGTGTGAATCTTGGTCCATTGCTTCCTATCACTGAAAGATTACAAACCCCATGACATTTCTTAGTACCACACCTTTAGGGGATCCACTTTGGCAATTTTCTTGTATTATTCATTCTGTTGTTTTCATTCTATTCATTCATCTTTCATTCTATGTTCTCTGTGAACTTGTATCAGTGCAACTTCATAAAAACTAAAGTAATTAATAGAAATATCTACATAGCAAGAACCACCCCTATTACTCTTACCAGTGAAAATGTTTGGATATTTTTCTGTCAGCTTAAAATCAAATAAGAAAACCATAAGAAGTTATATTGAATAAGATTAGACGGGGAACTCAGTTCTTACCTATGAGAATTTTATCATGAACTTCAGTGTGGGCAGATTTCTTCCTCCTTGTATTTTGCCCTCAAGCTTGCAAGTATGAACTCAGATGAACTAAAAATCTTTGAGATAATTAGTATAACCAGCAGCCTGGTTCTCTTACACTGCTAAAATTTACTGTTCTCAGGACTCAAAAACTTATTGTCTGTTCTTAATCTGTAGGACAAAATAGGGTAAGAAGATCTAAAATAGTATAAAGTTTTTATCATATTTCACAGTTTTAGGTTCCCTCCAGAGACTTGTCTCTGTACTGTGAAAACAAAACAACTGACTTTGACAGTGCCTTGATGAAGGAGATCTGAATTTTGTTATTATTATACAGGAAGTATTCTCCTTTTACTTGTTCTTTTACCCTAGATATACCGTGCTACTTTAGATCTGTTGTGCTAGGACAAATATTTTACCATGTACTAACAAAATGCTTAATACAATATACTCCTGCTCCATAGACCACGCTGACCAGTCTGCTGCTTAAATATCTCCACACTTAAGGATGTTCTTTGATTTGTTTGGGTTTTTTTAAACAAACAAACAAAACCTGCCTGTTGCACCACTGTTACACGAGAAGTTGAAAAAGTTCTAAGAACCTCCTAACAACTTGCCAAGGTGCCATGTTCCCTTAGCATGAGCAAAGTGTTGCTCACAGTTCAGCCAACAAGTGAAAACCAAGAAGCTCTGCTGAAACAATGCCCAAGCAGTAGTTATTAAGCAATGGGAGGTTTTAGGAGGGTTGTTGCTACATATCATTTTGCCTCTACTCGTCTACCACACAGTTATGCAATGCTGGATACAGAGGTGAGGAAACTCCTTCAGCAGACCTATTGATTTCTGGCAAGTTGTAAGGCTATAAAAAGAAAAGAAATTACTTTCCTCACTGGAAATAATGGAAGTGCAAACCACTTTCCTCTAAGAGAAACCTATCCTTTGGCTGGCTTGCACAAGTAAGCGTACAGATGTTGTCATCCTCCTTAATGAAAGCATCATGGGAGCTCTTTTTCTTGGAGTCAAAGTTCTCACTGCTCTTCAGTCCTCCTTATGATCTGCTTTTTGAACATGAAGAATAGCCACTTACTTTTGTTTAACTACTCAGTCTTCTGAAAATCACAAAAGGGCATATATCACAAGAATATATATATATTAGATTAAATGAGGAATCTGAAAAAGGCCAAACAGCTTTAAATGACAACTTTTTTCTTGGATATGAGTTGGGATAACTTTATAAGAAAAATTGTGTTTACACTGAAAAAAAACATTTGTATGTGCATAGTTTTATATTTATAAATATATATATGAGTATATATATGTATATATACATATACACATACATATTTATTTAATTTTTATACTGGTTTAAAACATTGTTTATCAGGATCCATAACACACCTGCAAACAGAAGAATGCAGAAGTGGATGTTATGACTCACAAGTATTCTACTTCGAATACATGTACCTTAAATACTAACTGCACTTCATGCAAACAGTTTCATTTTCACAGCTAAAACCCATGGCGAGCTCTTTTAGCTAAGCTACTACTTATTTAAAAAAAAAAAAAAAGCAAACCAGCACAAGCCTCCTGCAACACATTGCACGGCGTTATCTAGAGCAGACACTCATCCTGTTCCGCGTCGGGGTCGGTGCTGCTCCGGCTCCCGCAGTGTTTAAGCAGCCCGAGCCCCGCAGCGCCCGCAGCACGCACCTGCAGCCCGCGGAGCTCCTTCACCGGCGGCGCGCAGGGAGCGGGGCCGCGCACAGCCCGCCCGGCCTTCGCACAGCGCGCAAAAAGATGTCTGTGCCTTCTTCGAGCGGGCACATTCTGTGTCGGACAAAAAGGAAGGAAGAAGCCTCGGTAAATGACACTTCCCCGTGCCATTGGCCCGTTTGCGCAAGAAGCCTCCGGTGCCTCCCCCGCCGGGGCTGGCCCGGCCCCGCTCCGGGGCTCCGGGGCTCCGAGGCAGCGCCCCCGGCACCCCAGAGACCTCCACAGCAAGCGACACAGCCAACACAGCCCTGCAAACTGCCCTGCACGGGCAGAGAAACAAAAAAAACATTCTTAGCAAAAGGGAGATTAGGGCGAGAAAAGAGCTAAATACGTAAAATGTACTTATGCGGAAAAATAATGCCCCTTGGGATGTCTTTAAAATATAGGCTTAACATCCAGTTCAGGAAAAAAATGCACATGGCATCACAACAAACAGCCTTGCTCTGCGTAAACTTGCACTTCTGACAGAAATCCTGATCCTGCATAGTGCAGAACACATGATTAATTTAAAATATCTGCTCAATTAAATTTCAAATAGGAGCATTATCATATCTGACATGATTACTAAACTTGAGATGGGCTTAGGAGTGTGCCTAAAATTAATCCTATATGTGCTTAAATTCATTGTTAAACTGAGGACAAGATGAAGAAGAATAATGTATTAATAGATACATCCTTTGGCCCAGATGCTTCCTTTTGGAGTTCACTTCAGTTTGGAAATTTGCTTTAAACCATCAGGATAGCTATTCCTGGGGTAAATAATATGGGCTATCTTTTTTTAGTAAGGTAAGTTTCCCCTCTGCCAAAGTTCAGTCACTGAAAAACCAAGCAATTTTAATGCAGCACAAATGTGGGAGGCAAGCATCCAAAGGACCACATGGATGCTGCCCCACACATTCCTTTAGAACAAACGATTTAAAATAATGTAAAATCAGGGCCATAAACTAGTAATACTTCTCTTCTGCTTTATTTGCAACATAAAACAATGCCAACTTTAACTTGGACTTGGTCTAAATGTAGGAGTTTGCCCAAATAGCTGTCAGAATGATGAAAAATCCCTTGCTACAGTCACACTGGCAAAAGCCCTGGAGTAGATGCCGTTATATTGGCAGAGTCCTTCGGCCACTTTAGCACATTCCATGAGAAAAGTGATTTAAGTTACACCTGAAAAGAAATCTGTGCTTGCCAATTCAGCTCTAAGGTGTAGCTATACCAGCCAACTCTTTTAAGTGCAGACAAGGCATGGGTTCCTGGCACTACTCTCATTCCTTTAAAGCTAGATTTATGGGTTTGGTTACAATTGTGAGCAAAAACCGAGTGGGATTTCAGTGTATTTCACTCATACTGACAGTTTACAGATGTATCTAAGCTTTGAATTTGGAAACAGTTAATTTATGTGTTGCCAAAAAGCAGAGTATTATTTGGTGGTGTTTAGTGCTATTGTCCTGTTCTTGGTAAAGCGAAAAAAAAAGAAAAAAGTACATTTTTCAGTTTATTAAGTGTGACCTCTACTTTCAATTATTTCAGAATAAGTAAGTTCTAGTAAAATTAACCTGGATGATTAAAAGAAATGAAATGTGTTAGTATGTTTTACCAATCAAGGGTGTCTGCCACAACAGAGGCAGCTATTATGGTCACAGCTGGCTCCTGAGGGTGTTCCTCACGCCCAGGAGCTGTGACATCCACAGCAGGTTTGGCAGGCTGCAACTCCTCATCCTGCTCCCAGGAGCTCAGGTTTGGTCCAAACAGCACCTTGTCCTTCACTGGGACCCAGTGCTGTTGGTCTGGCAGCATTTAACTTTCCTAAGTGTCTACTTGATTAGCACATGCAAAACACACTGTTAGCAGTATGCATAACTAATATTTCTTTCTGTATTCTCAGGTACGCTTCCAAATATTATGGTTAAGAAGTTGAAAAGAAAATTTTCACAATGGCAGCAAAACATTCCGAGAGACAGGCAAGTGTACTTACACCATCAATTTACCTTAATACTCAAAAAACTGTGGTATATTTTAATGGAAAAGCATTTTCTGTCGTTGTCAGGGATGGAAAAGGCACCCTGATGCAGTGGTTCACTCCGAGTTTGTATTCTGTGAAAGCACTTTGTCAGACATAAAGACCACGGTGTTATAATGCACCTACCAGGGGATATGGGAAATGTGTGCTCTGCAATAATGCAGGAGTGAGGCAAGGTTAAAATCATAACAGTGCAGTGCATAAAAGGTGGTTGTCATGTGAGTTATGCCCTCCATATCATTTAAGATGAAATGAGGCATTTTAAGAAGGAAGCTGGAAAGTTTATGGCCAAAACTTGGTGAGCAGCCAAGAGATGAGCCAGCATTGTGATGCCATGTAAAGGGTGCCTGCCACTATTGAAAGGCTGTGTGCTTTTGGTAGTTAAAGAACCAAAAGGGATTGCCCCAGTGTCAAACATTCTGCCTTGATTTATACCCTGATCTGGGCAGTTCCCATTTTCCCAATCAGACAGATTACAAAAACCCTGACAGATACAATATGTAACCATAGACTACAAAGTTGGTATCAGCTGGAAAACTTAGGAGCTAAATCAATGTCATATATGAACTGCAATTTTCTGGCAGATTTTATTGGCATTTTATCACAGGCAGAGCAAGGTCTTATTCTTGTTAAAGAATGTGGCTGTAATATCCCTATTACAAAATACTCTTCAGCTTCTGTCCTAAGAAGTGCAGCTTCAGGCAACTTCACAGTCTGTGCTGTTTTTCCATCTCAAGCCCCAAACTATTTAGCTAAACATGGTTTATTTTACTAAATCATTCATTAGAACAGTAGATAATGACAAAAAGCCCTAAACAAACAAGGGCAGGCAGAAATACCTGACATATTTACCCAAGTCCCTTTTTATAATATAACTAATATTTAGAAAATGCAGTCATATTGTCTTTGATGCTTCTACAAGAACCTTTCCTCTCTGTTTTTTTTAATGCAGCTGGATAAATACCAACCACTTCCATGTTTGAATTAGCAGAAAAAAAATCATCTGTTTTGATGAATATTCTGTACTTTTGGGACAATGCTGTGATAAATTAATACCATACTCCTATCCTGGCACAGAACAAAATTCGCTTCCATTCTATGCCATAATTTGTAATTGCACAGTGTTGTGTCGTTTGGAAGTGGAATTTGTTTACCATACTTCATTATTACAAAACATATCTCTCTTAACAAGAGTGTAGTTTAAAGAAATCATTTGCTGTTTAATGGCAAATGTCTCGTGCTGGTGTTACTGACAGGGTTTTCAACATAAAAGAGACGTAGCAGGCCCATTGTACACTGCCAAAGTCCTGTTATCACTTTACAACTCCTCCATACTTCTGAAGGAGTATGAAGGAGCTTTAGAGTAAACAGCAGTCCTGGCCTGCCTTTCATCTGTGGTCTGTCAGTGACACGGAGCTGTGTGCAAGCCAGTGGGTCAATAGGATATTAACTTGGGTTAAATGTCACAAGCACTGCTCTGTCTGCAGAATGACAGCCTTTGTCAATGGGCCATGTTGGTCATTTTTCCTGCTGGATTCATAGAGGGTTAAGTGCATAACTACATGGAATATAGAGTATTTTTAAACATTTGGTTCTGAGTTTTTAGGAACACTACATGTAGTCATTCCTATCAAGCAGTTTGATATTTTATACTCATGTGTCTGTCCCCTTTTCTTCTCACATATAATTATGGCGTACTTTGGCTAATACTTACAGTCCTGTTCCACATGTGATTTATTTATACCCAATGTGCAAACATAATGAAATTTGGGATAACAGGACTTACAGCAGACATGTTAGTGCAGTTTGCAGTAGCACGAGGCAGCTCCTCAAGCAGAGGCTGCAGCAGCTGTGTGTAGATAGCCACCTTGAGGATCAGCAGAGCATGACTCGGGGTTACTTTGCTCTTCTGCAAAACGAGGAAGGCATAAATCTTAGTATATTGTTTAGTGTAATACATTTTCAATGTTATTTATTGTTTAAAAATGAAATGAGACTTTGAAATGCAATTTTTCTTTTAAGGAACTAGGGGGAATGATTAGTGTGACATCTCATTTCTTCCTCAGGAGTTCCCAGAAAACTCCTGCTGGTGTCTGTGTCCTTTCCATCTTGCACATACCCACACAAATAAAACCCCCTGTTCTGCCCTCCCATCCTCCTAGCAAAAGCCTTGGTAGTGACTCAGAGTGCTTCAGAGCTTAGAAATGGGCACTCCAGACTGGTGTGGGGCTGCATTGGACCTGCTTACTGACTGTCTCTGGATTCTGGAGAGCTACGGGGAACGGGATAACTGGAACGGCCTTTAGCTAATGTTGAACTGCACATGTTACTAAATTACATAAAAACATATATTAAGGGTATGCTACAGATGCTAAGAAACCAGGAAAGTGTTTATTTATATGCCAATATTACTGTAACCTCCTGAGGTACATGATCAAATGCTGTATCTTTAAAAGATGTTTCTTTGTAGGAAGCCCACTTCTAAAAGTGCAAAACTTTAGAAATATTTTTAAGTGAATTTAAAGCACTAGTTTAGAATCCTACATGAATAAAAACATATCTTCTCCAAAATAACTGCTTTTTTTTTGAAATGCTGAATGTGTGTATGGAGCCTTTAAACCCAACTGTCCTGTTGAGAAACTCCCTTCTATACCAGAGCTCATTCTCTCATTCATAATTTAAGCAGAGCTCACTATCTATAAGCAGCAGCAGACAGAATAAGTGGAACAGTGGAAGTTGCTAAGTGGACAGAACAGCGCAGCATTCAGATGACAGGCACAATCAAAAGTAGGTCGGGCAAAGAGGAACCACATTTGGCTTTTATTACATGAAATATTCAGCAGCATTACTTCAATTTCTTGGGAGTAAAAATATTTCAGAAGCGGGTACTGAAGCCAGACCGAAGCCTGACATCCGCGAGCCGGCTCTGGCGCTCGGAGCCGGCGGAGCCCCCGGGGAGGTCGGGGCTGTGCAGGGGAGCGCCCCTCGCCCCTGGCTCCCCGCAGCACGCGGAGGGCCTGGCGCTGATCCCGCCGGTAGCTGTGCTCCCGGCCCGCGGAGGTTCCTGACCGCACCGCGATGTCTCTGCCGCCTCCCGAGGAGCGTCGGTCCCGCCCCACGTGCTGCGCGCACCGGGGACAACGACCAGAGACTCCGGCTCGGGACTCGGCGCTGGACGCGGGCGTGTCCCTGCCCAGGGCGGGCTCGGTCGGGGCGGAGCGGCCTGCAGCAGTGGAACCCAAGGCGGCGGAGCCCCCGGAGCCCTCAGGGCCCTCAGGCCAAGCTCCCCTCAGGCAGCTCGGGCCCCGCGGGGGCCGGGAGCGGGGCGTGGCACGCGCACCAACACCCGCGCGCAGCGCCAGCCCCGCCCCTGGGGGCATGCTCGCGCCATCCAATCAGCGCCTCCGGTGTGCCAGATGTCCCGCCCACTCGCCCTGCGTGACCAATCAGCGCCCTCCAGGGGGAGTGTTCCGCCATCCGCCCCCTGCCCTGCGGCTCATACAAGCGCTATGCGCTGGAAACCCCCGAATCCGCTGGTGACTGGCGGCGCTTGTTGCCAATAGTGCCGCGCAGCGCTGGCGCCGGCGCGCTGTGATTGGCTGCGGGCGCGGCGGAGGGCGGGCCTGTCGGGGCAGCAGGAGCGGCTGTGCGGGCGCTCGCTGCGCGGCCGCGGCGGCGATGGGGCAGCGCGGAGAGGGCCGGGCCGGCGCGTCGGGCGCGTGAGGCCCCGGGCCGGAGCCGCGGGCGGGCGGGAGGCCCAGCCCGGGCCGGGCAGGAGGAGGTGAGGAGCCAGCGGGGCCCGGCGCGGCCGCGGGACGTCGCTCGGCGCCGTCAGGCAGGGGCGCGGCCGCCTGCTCAGGCCGCGCTCCGGCCGGTTCCCCGGGCGGTCGCCGCGGGCCGCCGCCGTCCCCGCCGTGCTGGGGGAGCCGGGCCCCGCGGCGGGGCCGGGCCGGGCCGGGGGTGGCGGGGGCTCCGCTCTTGGCGGGCCCTGCTGGGCCTCTCCGCCGCTTGAGCTCAGTCCCCGAGCAGCGCTCCGGGAGAGTTCGGGGACTTTCCTTCCCCGTGCTGCGCGGGGCCGCCCGGGGAGCAGAGGAGATGCTCAGGGTGGGCCAGGGGAGGATCATTATTCTCCAGAGCTGACCCTTCACAGAGCCTGTGGGTCGCCCGGACGTGCCTTGCCATGAAACAGTCCGTGGGAGAGCCGGTGAAATACGATATTCGATATAATTTCGGAATCTGAGCACACCTATTTCAGGCTCTGGGGAGGGCTGGCCCGGGGTGTCTGCAGAGCGGCCGCATTGGTAAATCTCATAACGCCACAGCATTCTGGCCTTTGGGAACGATTCCTGTTCTTGCTCTCACGGGGATTGTTTGTGTCAGATTTATAACGCCGAACACAACTGCAGGTGCGTTTTCTTTTAGGAATCATGCTACCAGTATGAACATCTTTGTATTACTTTGGTTGCACCGCTGTGTCGAGAAGCAGTTTCTATTTCTTCCACTCATGCCTTGTATTGCCGACATGTAAATCTGTGCATTCACCTGCACCTAAATTTCCTTGCTCCTAGTTTTAACCTTCCCGTGAAAATTGGTTTTGGGCTGTTGAAGAACAGAACTTTGCATCTCAGCTGATTTAATTATTTTTGATATTAAAGTGTCAGTTTTTAAAAGAAACTGTACAGTTTATTTTAGCCTTTTCATTTTATACTCTGAATCAGAGCCACAGACGTTTGTTCATTCTGAAACTTGATAGCTGGTTTGAATATCTTAATATAGTTCATCTAAGGCTCCTGCAGGGTAGGAACAGAGGTCTTGAATTTCAGAGCAAACTGTTATTCTGATGAGGTGTCTCTGTAGCGACAACAGTGACTCACAGCCGAGAAATAAAGGAAATTAGGGAAGCTTTGAAGTTAGGTAGCTTATGGCCTACTTCTGACAATTTAAAAAATGTTGTTTTCTTCCGAAGTACGTAGTGTTGCAGTCATAATTGTGTTTTTCCTGTTTCTCCCCAAAGACTTCTGAGCATGAAAAAATTCAGGTAGTGGGTGGAATAGAAGGATGCAGCTGAACGGGCTCTGACACTTAAATTGTCCCTGTTGGTGGTCGAGTTCCCTTGGGTTTGCACAAGTCTTGTAGCTGCAGTGTGTTGTGCAGTGTGTGATGCCTTTGTGGTGAGGATTAAGTTGCTTGGTTCCCAAGTTAATCAAACAGTGTCTGATAGTTTGTTCTGGTCATAGTCTGCTATGACTATGCTGTTTGTTCAGCTAAGATTTTTCTTTACTCACAGAATTCTATGGAAAATGGCTGTAAGAATAATCTTAATAATACATAAAATGAGTGGTGTATGTAAATGTATTTTTGATACATTGCCAAAACTTAATGCCCTTTTAACAAGCTTTTCTGTACTCTTAAAATACTAATTTATCACATGTATTATTCTAAAAGAAGGGTATTTGGCTTTTAAAGCTGTATGGGACAGTGGTTGTAGATAAGTTTTTAAAGGAAGGCATTTTAAATAGTGATAATGAGCTCGTTAATAAAGAAAAGCCTTTTGGTACTATAGCCAGTGGGTTTAGTAACATTTCTGTGGGTGACTAGGGTTTTAAAAGACTGACCACAGACCACATAAAGTTGTTACATAATCTAAATGCAGCTGTTGGCAAGTTTTCAGCCTGAATTCTGCACTACTACACGTGTGAAGATTGTACTGTTGCAGCAATGTACTTGCAAACAAGATATACTTATTAAAATAGATATGATAAAGCTTATTAAAAAAAATTAAATTAGTATTTTTTAAGCTGTTGAACAGACTTTCTCTTTTAATATATTATTCCATGCATACTTACTAAAATTAATTGTTTGTGTAATTGAAGTAGGAGAAATCAGGATCCCTGTAATGTTGGAGATATTTGTTTGCAGTCTCCTGGGAATTGAGAAACTTTGTGGAATGGCTCAAAGAAAAGGAAAGTGAAGTGTGTCAGCTCTTGACAGAACATAAATGTTCTTGAGAACATAAAATGGAGCTATGAAAAACAAGACAGAGGGGTTTTTTCCTATTGTGTGGAAAAAGTAAAGGGAGAAAACTACTCAGAACTTGTAAGAAGCTCTTATTTTACCATCTGAGTAGACTTACAAAAACTATTTAGTCATGTTTCCATGTGGGGCAGGAGGGGTGGAATCTTGCTGTGTTCTTCATCAGTTTCCCCATAAACTATTTCAGTCCTATGCTCACCACTTTTTTATTACTCATTAATTAACAAAGATTAAAGCCCATTTATGTGTATCAAAGGAAAGTGAGGAAAAATGCTTTTCTAACTTGGAAAGACATGGATGGATGGACTATCAGCCTTTCCTCCAGCGAGGTCTGGAGCTGCCTGGATCCTGCCCCTCAGATGTTACTTACCTGGCAGATGGAAACTCCAGTGAGCTGCTGCAGCAGCAGGGTGGAGGTGTGGTGGTGACACTGACACCCTCGTGTCACATCTGTCATGGTACAAGGGCCTCACCAAGGCAGCACAGCAATCTGTGAGTTCCTAGGGACTGAAATATGAGGCTTTGTTTGCCCAAGTTTCAGGTTGTCTCTAGTTACTGCTTTTCTTGGAGTTTTGTTAAATACTCTGCCTGTTTGAAAAGATGAGGGAAATAATTGCAGGACTGCTGGATTTCATTGCTTTCCAATAGCTTAAACTGGGTTCAAACAGGGAAGAACAAATAACAATAGATTTTGTGCTGTTTGAATGCCATCAGAGAAAAGTTGTGGAGAAATAGGTACCTAGGCACAAGGACAAAGATTATTTGCCTTTAGGTATAAATAGTCATTGAGATTGTCCTTTAACTGAATTAAACTGGCATCACAGATTGGGAACAGGAGCATTTACATGGCAATACATTCTGAACTTGTACACTGCCCTTTGCTGTCATCTTTAGAAGAATAAATCCTGCTAAGGTACTGCAGATCTTTCTTCATGCATCCACTATGATCAAAACTATAGACACACTTGCTCAAAGAAGTATTTTCAATTTGTTCTTTTCCATTTTATTAGTTGTGAACTGTAGTTCTAAAGATGATGTTTAACTGAGATATTTGCTCCATGGTATTTTAATAAGTGAAAGTGAGGTATTTCTTTGTTGAAGTGAATTATCTTTCTAGAATGATAAAATTAAGAGCCTCCCATTTTTTTCTGAGAATTGCATGTTGCAATGCTGATGCAATTTGGTTTTCATATATTGTATATTACTGGAACTGTCCATTTCTATTAAAGAAATGGCTGTTATAAGTTACTAAAGTTCCCATTTTGTGCTGCTCTATTTTGTCAACACAATTTTCTGCTTCACTAAATCAAAATGTTATGCAGGATGACAGATGCAGTACACTTTGTCAGAAATAAGTAGTCACTAACCATGGGAAAAGAGCTTTATAGTGGAAAGTTTCATTAAAATACCATTTGTAAGTAAAGGAGGTTGTTTATTTATGTTCATTTGCACTTAAGTTTTCTTTTTGCTTTCACTTACGTTTGTTTCCTTTGTTTTCTGCATTTCATTACATGTTTTCCACAATCCTTTTTTTTTTTCAAGGAACTAAAGAAGGAAATGAAATACACTACAGTAAGGAGCAGAAATGGGTAATTGGGTCTGTCTGTGATCAGCAGTACAGTGGCTGTTCTGGGACTGTGGTCACTGCCTTGCATTTTGCTGAACTCTGATCTGTATGAGGAATGAATCTGGTCACAGATTTAAATTGTTTTATGTTCTACTTAAGGCTAGGTGTGCTTACCCAATTAAATTTTGTCTTTTTTTCCTTTTCTTTTTTATTCTAGGCTTCCTGCTCTGAATGTGTTTCTTTGCAAAATGAATATTGCTTTGTTTCAAAAAGATTGGACCCTCCAGTAGAATTTGGAAAGATCACTGCACATAAATCAAGAGCTTATTTTTCTTGAAGACTTCTGTCCAGCTTTTAAAGTTTTAATCACAATGAATTCAGGCTTATGGAGTCAAGAAAAAGCAAGTTCATCCTATTGGGAAGAGCGGATCTTTTACTTGCTTCTCCAAGAATGCAGTGTCATAGACAAGCAGACTCAAAAGCTCTTGAAAGTGCCCAAAGGTAGCATTGGGCAGTTTTTTCAAGACCGTTCTTCTGTGGCACACTCCAGAAATATTCCATGTAAAGGCAAGAAACTGCAGATTGGATTAAAGATTCTGGAACAACCTCATGCAATCCTGTTTGTGGATGAGAAGGATGTTATAGAAATAAATGAAAAACTAGCTGAGTTGCTTCTGGCTATTACTAACTGTGAGGAAAGATACAGTTTGTTTAAGAGCAAAAGCAGGTTAGCTAAAGGAGTCCAGATAGATATTGGCTCACCTGTTAGAGTACAGCTGAGATCAGGGGATGAGAAATATCCTGGAGTTGTTCGCTTCAGGGGACCCTTAATGCAAGAAAGGTCCCTGACAGGGATATACTTTGGAGTAGAGTTGCTGGTAAGTTACTTGCTAAGGGGTGGTATCAGATATACTTTATGAGGTGAGCTAAATATGTCTTCAGTATAAAGAGGAAGTCCTAATAATTTTTTTTCTAGAAGCATATTACCCCTGAAATCCATTACTTTCAGTCTCACCGTAAATACTTTTATGTGAATGTGCCATATCACATCAGCCTTGTCAACTCCATGTTAAGTGAAGCTTGATGTACTGCATGGGCTGGTAGAAAGACTTGAACATACTCTGCGTCCTTTAGCCCAGAAAAAATTAAATCATATAATCATGGAATGGTTTGGCCCTTAAATATTATATAGTCCCAAACCCCTTGTTAGGTCAGAGACACCTTCCACTAGACTCGGTTCCCCAGAGCTGCATCCATCCTGGCCTTGAACACTGCCATAGATGAGGCATCCACAACTCCTCTGGGCAAAAAATATTTACAGCCCTATCACGGTGAATATCTGACTCTCAGATTTCTCTTGAGTACTTTGTTTGCCTGTGTCAGGATACAGTCTGTAAATGCAGGGTTGGATTTTAGGCCTGGTGTTTTTGGTGATCCCTAAAAGTCCAATGGCAACTAGTTAAAATAGAGAATGTATCTGTTCTGTTCTTGTGAGATATTTCTGCAAAATTGATGCCAGCCATAAGCTATTGAGGGATTAGGTTCAGGAGAGTTCTCCTCTTGCTGTAGAAGTATATTTTTCAAAGTACTCTTCAAACTTTTCCTGAGCTCTTTGTAATTCCCACTGAGAACCTCAGGGAATGTCAGCCCCAAGTGTTTCTGAAAATCATCCCCCTTTATATGGCATTTAAGTGGAATTTTTGAATGCTTGGCATTATGTCTAGTATGAAGTAGTCTTGTCTTGATATGGCAAGAATTTGATGATTGAAGCAAAATTTGCACCTGAAGAAAACATGCTTCTCTGAGTTTAAAGGCTTCTGCCTGCAGCTACTCTCTAATCTAGGGACATCTTGCTCTTTATTCCCTGAAGATCGACAGTTTGTATATTTGCCACAGATTCTGAAACAGAATTCTCTCAATAATGATAGAGCATCAGACAAATTCTTAGTGCAATTTGTCCAAAACACTGGATTATGTCACTGCTTTTTTAGTAGTCTGTTTTTCACAAAATGCATTATTTGGTTTTTTATCTTTTTTTTTTTTTCCTTCCTCTTCTTCCTCCTCCACCACTTAGGAAGAAGGTCGCGGTCAGGGCTTTACTGATGGACAGTACCAAGGCAAGCAGCTTTTCAGATGTGATGAGGATTGTGGGGTTTTTGTTGCTTTGGACAAACTGGAGCTGGTGGAAGATGATGACAATGAACTGGAAAGTGACTATGCAGCTCCAGTTGATGCAATGCAGGTAGAACTTCCTCCTCTGGAGATCAACTCCAGGGTTTCTCTGAAGATAGGAGAGAGTATAGAGTATGGCACAGTTATATTCTGTGATGTCTTACCAGGAAACGAAAGTTTAGGATACGTTGTTGGAGTGGACATGGTAAGAAAATAATCTGACTTTAATAACTTCTGCATGTGTGTTAGCTAGTGAATGACATGCACGTAGAAGAAGAAACATTACCCACAAGCTACTTCAGCGGAGGCTGACCTAAAATGGGAAATAAACACTGTGTTCAAAGATGCATTTGGTGGTAATTTTCTTGGCATCAGGTAAATGGTGTTGTATTTGATGCTGAACAGTTCAGGCAAAATACTCTGCATACTCTGAGGAGCCTCCACTGAGCTACTTGCCATGTTAGGTGTCAGTCATGGAGTCCAGTGTTTGTCTTGTGAGACTGGCTTTGTTCTGCCTGTTAAAAAAGTAGGCTGGATGTCTTTTTCTTTTGTTAGCCATTTTTAAAAGCTTTTTTTCATGTAACTATTTTGTTTGACTTTGTTCTACCTTAAAAGTGTGAGTTTCAAGGACAAAAGTTGATCTTTCAAGAAAATTTAAAGCTTGTAATGAAAAATTATTTCTAGCAACATGAATTTTTGGTAGTTCAAGATTTTATTGGTTTGGTTGGTTAGATGCTTGAGTTTTCTTGGTTGCATTACCTGTTTCCTAAAAATGCACTGGAATTGCTCTAGCTTGTTTATCAGTAATATTTTTTAAAAGAAAAATGCTTGTTAAAGTAGGAGCTGTTTCTCAAGAGATAATGTTTTAAGCTTACCTTAAAGACTGGAATGTTTGGCTATTCTAAATACAAAATCAGTTACAGGAAAAAGTAGATGTCAAGTGTTTCATTCTCCTACTCTTTATATTCCTAAAGACGTATGTGTGTACTCAGTATGATGTAAATCTTCTTTTGGGATACATGTAATGTGTTTTTCTATTTTTAGGATAATCCGATTGGAAACTGGGATGGAAGATATAATGGAGTACAGCTGTGCAGTTTTGCAAGTGTTGAAAGTACACTTCTTTTGCATATCAATGATGTTATTCCAGGTATGCCCTGCTTTCTTAACCAGAAGGCAGACTTTGATAACATCTAGGACATCCTCCACCTAGGCACAGTTATATGATTAAAACAATACTGCAGAATTAATTTCCTAAGTTCACTTGAATTACCTTCTCTGTTATGTTTCTGTTCAGTATTGCCCTCCTTTGGGTTACATTCTTACTAGTAGAAAAGCTTTAATACTGAACAAAATTCCTGTCAAAGTGTATAGTATTTACGATACTGTGCAGTGTGTAATCTTCATGAATATGTGAGTGTCTCTATTGGGAATCTTTTCTATGGACTGTTGTTCAGTTTACTCCAGGGGTTCAAATATCTTGATCAGAAAGTTGTTCTTTCTGTGCTTGAAAGGTGTTGACAGGATTATATATGCATTCTGGGAATAAATACTTGGAAATGCCTGTCAAGACTGTGGAAAAAATTCACTGCAGTGATTCACTGAATAGTATTAACTTGTAACAACTACAGTTCCCTGATTCCTTTTCTGAAGAAAGAAAAGTTTGTATGAGACTTTAGTTGGGTACTATCTCTAGGCAGATTCTAATGAGTCTGTAGTCTGTAATTGTTGCTCTCACACTTCAATTTGACTGACTTTTCTTATGTCTGCCTCCTACTTGCTGGTTTAGTTGATATGCATGATTTTGCACAAATTTTCTGCTCTTCTCTGGAGAATTCACAGAGACTTCTTCCTTTTTTGAAAAGAGCATTTATTGTAGATGTGTTTGTAGAGAAAAACTTTAAATTTCTTGTATCTGTTTCCCATAATGGAAACACATACCTACGTTAAAGGATGTGAAGTCAACCTATTTGATGTGTTCAAGAAGAAATTGTAGTCTTTGCAGCAAGCAATTGCTGACGTGATAAAAGCAGATTTTATACACACAAAATGTTGTTCATGTGCCAAACAAGGCTTTGTTCTGCTCAGTGTTAAAGCTTTGATAGCAGAGCTTTGTTCAGTTACATTTTGAGGTGAGCTTTGTGTAACATAGTGAAAATGTAGCAAAGGGAAGCTAATACTCTCTTCATGTTCCATGTCTTAGAGACTGTGTCACAGGACAGGAGACCTCCCAAGCTTGCCTATACCTCAAGAAGTGGTGACAAAGGCATGTTCAATCATAGTAAGCCAAAGGCTATAGGTATGTATGGGAAGGGATTTTCTCTACTTTTGTAAGATTACAAAATTTTGTTGCTTGCAAAAAAGTATTGTCTTTTCTGTCAGTTATGTGTCAAGTTCACAGAATCATCAAGGTTGGCAGGGACCTTTGAGATCAAGTCCAACTGTACTTAAAAGTTAAATTTCTCTGGAGTATTAATATGAATTTAATCATTATGGAGATGATAGTTTAAGTTAAGATTGCTCAAACTGCCTTAATTTTCATGAAAAAGAGTTTGAGGTTTAGCAAAAATTCTTGACCATATTACCTAGTTGTCTAGTATTACCAGGTCAGGGCTGCATTCAGTTTTTCTGAAAGTGTGGTGTGTTTATTGGTTTTTTTTGGTTTTTAATAAATACGGTTTGCTGTTGTCTTCTTGCAGAACTAGTTACTTCAAAATTTTTAGCTCAGGAGCAGATCTACTTAATAATGACTGTATTAATTTTGCTGTGATTCAAAACCAGAATTGGATTCCCAAAATAGAAACTTCCTTGACTTTGTTTTTATTCAAGTCTGAAAACCCTCCTGAGAGGAAAAATAAAAAGTCAAACTGAAAGAGAAGCAATTTATCTTTTTGGTTTTTTTCATTAAGGCAGAAATCAAAATTCAGTGTCTTTTGATTTTACTAGTGGCTACATTGGATAGTAGAATACTAATGACAGTATATTCTGTAAGTTGTCATTTTACCTGGCATTGGATGCTAGCAGAGATGATCTTCACTGTAGTAACTGTGGTTATATGTTGGGACAAGGTATAAATTTGGAATTGGATCAGTAATTTATTTGCCTACTGTGAAATTTTAGTGCTTTAAAACCAAAACCCACCTATTGTAACTGTATTGCAAATATCCTCTTATATCCATAATTTGTAGTCATGAAAAATTTGCTCTTGAGAGGAATTTTTTCCTTCTTTTCAGCATGCTGACTTGAGATTTCAGCTCAGAGTGTGTGTTGGTTTGGTGTACACTTCTACCTTGTTGTAAGCTTAGTACTAACCTGTGTTTGCTCCTTTGTGGAAAGGCAGTTGTGTCTTCTTCAAAGTTTAGTAACAAATTTATACTGGGAAATAAGAGTGTAGGTGGCCTTTTATAAATAAAGTTTAATCTCTTCGATAAAATATGTTTTTTTTTCCAGGATCTACCTCTGAACCTGGAAATAGAAGCAGATCTGAAGTCTTCTACACATTAAATGGCTCATCAGTTGACTCTCAGCCTCAAACAAAAACAAAATCCCCATGGTATATTGATGAAGGTAAAGAGAGAGGACAGGTTTTTTTATATGTATTCTAAAAACCCACAAAACAAAACCAGGGTGTGTTACGTTCTTCACATAAAACAAGGATGAGATTAAATGTAAAACAGTTGGACTGTGTTGTCATAGTGGAATACATAGTACATCACAAAAAGCATCTTGAAACCCCTGTGAGATTGTACTCTGTCTTGGTGTGACCTGTGGTTTTATTCTGTGTGTAGGAGATGATGTTCTTGGCAGTTCATGTGCAGCTCTGTGGCAATGCACATGTCTCACAGGCAAAATAAAAGCTGAGGCTGGGATGGAAGACAAGAAGTGTTCTTGTAGCTGAGTGTACACAGTAATTGTATGTTGCCTGTCTTTGTAGCTGTGTTACAGATCCCAGGGAACAGTAATATTGTGCCATGCCAGCTAATCAGTCTGGAAGTGGGAGCAGGGAAATTAAGTATATGTGGGTTTTTTTCGGTATTTTAAAAAAGTTATTTCTGTAAAATCTCTCTTTTTGTTTTTAAAAGTATGAAGGATCTTGAGTGCATGTACTTGAAGGATCAATATGTTTTGCTTTGATTCCAGACCTATTTTTCTTTTTCATGGTAAACTTTAGAAAAGTGTGGCTAATGGCTTAATGACTGAAGGGGTAAATACTGAACTGTTAAGTTACACCAGAAACCTGTAGCAGCAGTAGCCCCTGAATTCTTTGAACCATTAAAGAAAATGGGTTAAAATTGTTCTTGGTTTTGTAACAGATGTCTTTTTTTTAATGTTTTTAAGACATTAACTACATTTAATGAAACAACATGGGGAGAATGGGTGAAGATGAAGAGGCAGAGTTCTGTGAATACCAATTGTGTATTAGAGACCCTTCCAACTCAGGGTATTCTATGACTATGTAGAGAGATGAGAGAAGACGGAGTGCTTGTGCTGTTCCATGTAGTTGTGATCTCTTATATCAGGCCCTGCATTGCTCATGACATATTTAAGTCCTTTATTCTTTATAGACACTGATTGATTCCCTGTTTTAGAACCGAAGTATGTTGTGATAAAGTCAATGGAATAAGCACTTTTCCATTTGCAAATATCTCCAAGCAATTATTTATGTATTTCTAAGCTGTGAACCAAATAATTTCCTCAGTCACAATGCCCAGTGAGCTCTTTCTAGTTTCTCCCCCTACAGTCATAATCTTTGGGGCTGTTAACTCACGTTCAAAGGAAAAGCCTCATGTGATGATGAAAAAAAAGATTTCAGTCCAAACCTTTGTGTAGTTTCTAACATCTCCTTTCTCTGTGCTGTTAATTTCTGTTGCTTGTGGTAAAAGTGGTGGGACTGCAGCAGTGTCTGCTCAGTCAGTGTTGTGTCTCCAGTACTGCCAAGTGACAAAAGTCTTCCTAAATGTCCCCAGCTGTTAGTGCTTCCCACCTGTTACATCAGATGTTGCTCCTTTGAGAGCAAATCTTTTCTTTTTTAATACAAGGGGAAAAAAAACCCAACACTTACTAACATCTTGGTTTTAATTTTGACAGCTGCTGAAGACCCTTCAAAGTCACTTACTGATTCATCTTCTGGATTTGGGCATTCTTCACCACCACTGCAGCCACCTTTAACAAACTCTGTGTCTACAGAAAACAGATTTCACTCCCTCCCCTTTAGCCTGACAAAAACAACAAGTACTAATGGTACTATTGCACATAGTCCTCTCTCTTTATCTGTTCAGTCTGTCATGGGTGATGTGAATACTACAGCTACCCAGGAGAGTCCATCATCAGCAAGCCCAATTGGAAACTCACATGGTCTTGAAGCAGGTTCCTTGGCTGAAGTAAAAGAAAATCCTCCTTTCTATGGAGTAATCCGCTGGATTGGCCAGCCCCCTGGAGTAAATGAAGTATTAGCAGGACTGGAACTGGTAAATATAAATTCTAGTTCACATTAATGCTAATTACTAGTTTTGTTTCTCAGAGCTGGTGCCTTTATACGCTGCAAAAGCAGCCAGTCTGGAGGCTTTGCCCAAACAGGTTGCCAAGTGATTTGCTTGGTGCTGAGTTCTTTGATAAGCTCTGACTTTCATGGCTGCCCCACACCTTACCCTGTCAGTAGACTCCGAAATGTGTTTGTATCACAGTGGGCAAAGGATTTTGTAGGGCTGGTCAATTCCTTGCTTTAGAGGAGCGTCCTTTGCTTACATTATGGGGATTGTAATTGAAAAAGGAAATTTAAAGGTGCTTTAAGTGGAATTTTATATAAAATTGTCTAGCTGCAGTAGTCTTTGTTGAATGTAATTTTTTGTTTGTTGTTTGCAGATCAGCAAGCAGGCAGTCAGAGTGACGACTGTCAGAGCCGTAAGGCTGGTGTTGATAATTGACAGTAGTGATATTGTTGATTTGACAGCCATGTGCTTTATGTGTTTCTGTGAGCCCTTTGTAAAAAAAAAAAAACACATTTGCCTCAAACATGAATTGCTGTTGTGTACTGACATTCCCTCTGTGGCAGCTGCTGCCAAGGCTGTGATGGGGTATTGGTTAAATTAATGTATACAAGTTAGGGAGATGGGGGTCTTTATTTTGGGACAACATTCAATAAAATATTACATAAAACAGTGTAAAATTATGTAAAACATAAGCAAGGTATGTGAGAATGTGACTGAAATTCCAGCTGTTACAAAGAAGTCCTGATCCTTGTGGGTGTTTTGAGTGTTTTGAATGCCTGCTTGCCACAGGCATTCTGAGCCTGCTCCTTAGGGTGTCCTGCATTAACCTGGGTGCCACTCATGCATTTCTTCATTAAAGCCTAGCTGTTGTTAGTAAGCAGGCAATGTACCTTAAATCCTGTTCTCAAAGATAACAGCTTGTTGTTGTTCACTCCTAGCTTGTGTTCTCTCTTTGATGTACATTTTGTATGTGTTTTGAAGCAGGCATTTTTCTTGTGCAGCCAAATCACGCAAAAAATGTTCACACCACCCCAAGCTCAGTGATTTTAATTAAGTGGTGAAAAGTGCTCTAACTACAGAAGGAATCTGGACCAGGTTGAATTCACAGCCTCTCCTCCTACCTTCCCCATGTTGCTTCTGATGGAATTTTTGTTTTATTTTGGATGTAGTGCAAGTTTAAGCCTGAAGAAAGAAAGATGCATGCAAGTCTTAATTTTCTCAATAAATCCAGTCAAACAACACCTCAGTTGAGGCTTTGGATACTGAATTGCAGAAACAAGTGTATATCATGCTTCAGAGTAGCAGAAGGGTGACTTATGGGTAGATAAGCTATCAAATGTCTTACTGCAGAATTGTAGAAATAAGAAATGCTCAATTCTCACTTGGATTTTCAGGAAGATGAATGTGCCGGCTGCACGGATGGGACATTTAAAGGAACTCGCTACTTCACGTGTGCTCCAAAGAAAGCTCTTTTTGTTAAACTCAAAAGCTGCAGGCCAGACTCCAGGTTTGCCTCACTCCAGCCTGTTTCCAACCAGATCGAGCGCTGCAACTCTCTAGGTACTGACCTTGTGCTTGTGTCTTGTTTATCAGCTGGGAACTGGCCAGGGCTTTGGTTTCATCCATTCCTGCAATAAGTGCTTTTACTGAGCACTTGGAAATCTGTACAGGTATTACTTAATTGAGCTTAATGAATAACAGATCAGCCTGTGCAGAATATAGCGATTCTTGAATTATTCTTTTATGATTTAAAACAAGAGAATGTTCATATATTTAAAGAAATGTTATAAAAGTATGGGAATTTTTTATACAGTACACTTTTTACATTAGAAGTTTTAAAACAATCTTGCTGAAAATGGTATTTGTAACTGTAGCACTGTATGATTACATTAAGAGAAATAAAGGCAGTTATTTTTCTATAATCTATAAAATCAAATTATTTTAGTCTCTAAATATTAACAAATAAAAACATGTATTTTTATGATGGAAGTTAGTGGTGAAAAACTTATTTTTTCTGTAACTTCAAGCATTTTAGATTCCTTGGATCACATTGTATAGTCTGGGACAACAGCAAAGAAAAGTGTCTGATACTTGTAAGATAGTGTGAACAGGGCATTTGTAATGAAAAGACAACTTCATTCCTGCTGGATAAAATTAATTCAGTGCTGCAGGCTTTCTGAAACACTCTAGTGTGGAATGTAGGGCCTTGTTCACTCTCTGGAAGACAGTGAGTCTCAGCTATAAAAAAATGCTATTCTAGTCCAGAGAAGGAATGCTTACACTAAGGCATCAACTTAGCTATAAGATTTTACTAGGAAGATCTCAAGGGGGATAAGATTTGAGGCTTTAAAGTGTCTTTTGAAAAAAAATATTTCAGCCTTTGGAGGTTACTTAAGTGAAGTGGTAGAAGAAAACACTCCTCCAAAAATGGAAAAAGAAGGTTTAGAGACAATGATTGGAAAGAAGAAAGGTATCCAGGGTCATTACAACTCCTGTTACTTAGACTCCACATTATTCTGGTAAGTTCATAATTTGTATAGCAGAAGTTCATAATTTGTGTCCCTAGAAATGCAGAACATGTGATCTTTGCTTGCGTGACTGTGTGTGTGTTCCTGTGCAGCTCCCAGTGGCCTGTGCTGCAGTCCCTGTGCTCTCCCAGTGCCAGCAGTGAAGTGTCCAGGCTGGCCTGGCCCTTATGGATCTGCTTGTTTGGACACAGGGAGTCCCTGGCCTGTAAATGGTGCAAGGATAAGGAGAACACAGGCCAGGGGGTGGAGGGAGGGAAATGCCTCTTACAGCTTCTTTGCAGAATCCTGCCAGGACAACTGGCTGTACTCTGCTGCAGAAAGGGTACTGGGTTGGAGTGGACTTTGCTGTTTAGTGCAGCTGTGTCCCCTGTCCATAACTGCCTCTTTTTGAGTTTTAGTTCTTTAATTCTTCTGTGGCTTTGCTTGGTTTGTCTTATGTTGCTCGGGCATCTGAATGGTCAAAACAACCTTCCTTTTCCTTTTTTCTTTGTAGCCTGTTTTCTTTTAGCTCTGTTTTGGACACTGTGCTACTCAGACCTAAAGAAATTAATGATGTAGAGTATTACAGTGAGACTCAGGAGCTGCTGAGGACAGAGATTGTGAATCCTCTGAGAATGTAAGTGAAAACAAGAACTGGTCTCTAGTCTAACATGAACTAGAGAGATCCTGCAGTGTTTGCATTCCTACTGTAAATCTGAGATGTTTTGCTATCTGCTGCTACTCAGTGTACTTTTTAAAGTATTTTTACATTTTCTTCATAGCAAATTTAATCAGTGATAACTGGAAAAAGTTATTCACTGTTTGGTGAGAAATATTTTCACTAGTTTCTTACTTGCAAATGGATCAGCACAAAGTACAAGTGTGACTACAAAAGTATTGATAAATACAAGTTAGGTTTGTTCACAGCATTCATCTTTACATGTTTTTAATCCTGTTATACTTGACAAGAAAATTATTGGTGTTGCTTATATGGAGTTGCACAATTTGATAGATTTAGCAAGGCTTTAGAAGTCTCATTACTTTTTACATGTGGTCTGCAAGTGGCCACAATACTTTTATTAAAAGAACTTAATATGACCTTTGTAGTTTCTCAGGCACGATGAACAAAGGAGGTGCAACAAAAATCTCCATGAAAAGCTGTTATTCTTAAGCTTAATTTTTTTCAAACATGTGACTAATACACTTGTAGTTCCAAAATTCTGTGGGCTGTCACTGAATAATTTCTGACAAAGTTTTTATTTTGATAAATAAAAATGTTGGCCCCTGAAGCCTTGTTCTTGTCAGGGAGCGTGTGCTTGGACTGCTGTGTTCCAGGGTCTGTGAACAGGTAGGAGAGCAGGATGCACATGGAGTAGCAGAAATCTCAGGTGCCTGAGGTGGCTGAATGCCTTACTGATCTTTTAACTTTAGGGGAAAAGACTGAATGCTCAAAGCCTCAGCTTCTTAGGTCAGCAGTACAGCTCTGTGTCTTTCTAAAATATTGAAGTTTTTTTTTTGTCAACAACTCCGACAGTGTTATTATTTTGTGACATTCTGAAATGATGTATTAAGCTGTGCAAATTAGAATGAAAACAAAGAAAAAATAATTAACTGACAAATCTGAAAATAGTTATCATGGTAAGTTGATGATTAAAAATGCTCTTAAAGGTTGTGAAAGAACATTGAGCACTGCATTAAATTTATACTACATTAAGAAAACTGGGAGTTAGATTAAATATAAATAATCAATATATAGTTGTGAAAAAATACTGTATGAAGTTAAAGAATGATTTGAGAACCTGTATTTCAGTTTCTAAGTGATTTGTTTTGGCTTTTTTTTTACTTCTCTGACTTGATCACAAATTAGCTAATAGCTTATTAAACCCATTTATCTTAGATACGGATATGTATGTGCTACAAAAATAATGAAACTGAGGAAAATACTTGAAAAAGTTGAGGCCGCATCAGGATTCACTTCAGAGGAAAAAGGTAATGGGGGAGGTTTGCTTTTCTTTGAGACTTACAGGAATCTAATGTGAAGGAGCTGAGGAACCTTGCTACATAATTAAACCAGAACAAAGCACCCTGATATTTTTCTGTGGCAGTAGTGTCTCGAGCAGAGATCTGAGTGACCATTGGCTGCTAGAAAGGTCTTTTCTGCTTCTTTGGGTATGTAAGGAATCGTAGCTGAACAATTCTGGAGTTTTCCACTGCCTAGATTTCTTTTAGTGCCTTCCTGTGCCCCTGAAAGTTAGTGGAGAAGACTGATAAGGCTGGGGTGTTTGTCCTCTCTCAAATTGTCACTTTGATCCCTAAGGAATAAACTTTTGCACTACAACATTTCATTGTTACAATGGTTATGTAGTATTTTAAGAAATAAAATGTTCAAATCACGTTAGAAAAATCAGTTCCCAACTTTGTGATCTTCTGCCACATATATTGATTAATTAGCATTACATTATGTAACTGTTTTGCTTTTATTCAAGAGAATACTACTTTCTTTGTAAATACAGAATGCTGGAACCAGTATTTACTGCAGTTAGTAGCAGGGAGAGAAATTTACCAGCAAATTGTGATGGGGGAGAACAGCCCTCTGGGTAGTGCTGTTGGCTGGCTGCATTCTTGGTTAGAGGACTTGGTTCCTAGTTTAGATGAACTTGGGACTATGGTGTAGGTTTTGTTACTGTCACTGCTCCTCAGTGGCTCTCTGCAGATTCAGTTTCCTTTTGAAAGCTTTTCTTTCTCCTGGAAAAGTTCTGTGGTGCTAAATGATTCCTCTGTAATACAGAGCATCTTTTTTAACTTTATTGAAAAGATTTGTTACCTTAAGCCTTTTATTAAGGCCATCTAAAACTAAAAGAAAAAATAGAGGTTTGTCATGAAAATATTCCTAGTTTGTCATAGTCTTATTGGGGTAATAAAGCTGTAAAAATTAACTGTTACTTTTTTTCTATGAAAATTTTGAAAACTTTCACTTTCAGTGGGTCTTGAGTAATGCATCTGGTTTTGCATGCTGACAAAACTCTTTTCTCTCCTGCCTCCAGATCCAGAAGAATTTTTGAATATTTTATTTCACCATATTCTGAGAGTTGAGCCACTGTTGAAAATAAGGTGAATCTTATTTCTTTGGACTTCAAGGGCTTTGTTGTGTCTCTGCCATACACAGAACAAAACTTCTGTTCCATCATTCAGCTTTAGCAGCAGAGTTTGTGTGTATTGTGCACATACCTGAACTCCTGAAGGGCAATTCAGAAGTCTCCTTTCTTCTTAGTAGTGGTAACACTGAGCATCATGCTTTTTAGAGTAGTCAGGTGTCAAGAGGATTCTAGAAGCAGCACTGGCTTAAATGCTGGCTGGGATTGGAGGAGGTTACAGTTTATAGCAAATTTGGTGGAAGTTCTCAGGAGCTTTTGATGCTGAGATGAAACAGCTCCAACCTAATGGTTTTCTTTTGCTGTTAAGAGGCTAGTCAGTTCTGTATGTTTTTTCTCTATAGTAGCAAAAACTATTTCTTCAACCTAAGCATCATCTTTTATATCCTTTCTTTTGTACTTTCAGAAGGTTTGAATTGTTTATCTGAAGATTTCCTCCCAGATATATCTGAGTTATGTTTATTTGACAGAAACACGATCTAAAAACATTGATACTTGATACTTCACTATGTTTTGAACATCTGACCTCAAAACATACTTAAATTGGTAGCTTAATCCTGTGTCCCTCTCCCTAGCTATACAAGATGTGTTGTGGTTTTGTGGTTGTTTTTTGAGGAGGATAATTTGATTCTGTATATTTAATGGAAAGGTTTTTTTCCCTTTTTATTTTGGTGATGATAAAGAAGTTTCTCCAGACTACTTCCTATGGCTTGCATTGGCAGTTTGTGTGGTAATCTGCCTCAGATTTTGCCTAGGTATGGAAGGAGTCTTAACAATTACAGCTGGACAGCCTTGAATTTGGATTATCCTTTTGGAGAGTTCTCTGCTAACTATAGAGCAAGTCTAGCAACATTAGCCATCTGTGTGAGACTTCCACTGCAGGAAGCAGTGTAAATATCGCCCTGATTTAGAGGAAATGTTTCATTAAACCCATCATACTGAAGATAATTAGTGTTGTTTCATTTGATATTTTATTACTGCAACTCCTAATTGTCTCTCCAATGAAAGCTGCTTTATTATCTTGGAGTTTTTGATGCAGATGCTTAGTTGGTAGTTCAGCCATTCACAGGCATATGTTTTTAAAACATGCTCTGAAACTCATATTGATTTTGTTTCTTTAAATTTTTCCATCATCAATTCAAACTTAATACTTGGCTGCCTGGCACTTTGTTGTTGGGGGCAGGGGTCTGGGCTTTTGCCAGGCTTTGTTGTTTGTTTGGGTTTTTTTTAAGCACAATATATTTCAATGCAGAGAGGATGTCTTGTCGACTATTTTCATGTAGATGTTATTTTCCTAGAATATGCAATTTATCATTGCAGTAGAGCTTCAGAATTCTGTTGTTTTGTTTTGTTTTTTAAACTATTTTTAGATCAGCTGGTCAGAAAGTACAAGACTGTTATTTCTATCAAATTTTTATGGACAAAAATGAGAAAGTTGGAGTCCCAACAATTCAGCAGTTACTGGAGTGGTCATTCATCAACAGCAACTTGAAGTTTGCAGAGGTTGGTGACAGCAGTTGCCTTGTTAGAAGTGACCATCCCTAAATATCTGTTCGTTCGGCAATGGGAGAAAAATAGGATTTGGTGCAAAAACATTCAGACATGTTGGAAATGGGAATATTGTGTTAGTGATCCAGGATGTCTGCATAGCAAAAGCATTTTAAGGTTAACTTAATGAGATGTATTCTTTGGTTGAACAGATGAAAGTGATTTAGGTAAAGATTTAATAAAAGAAAACTTAGCTGCTGCCATTGAGTTGTTTTAAGGACTAATACTTTGCGATACCTTTGTCAGTGGGCTGTGAGTTTAAAAAACATGAATATGTTTATAGCATTAGAAGAATGTCTACAAAGTTAGATAATTATTTATCTCAAGTTCGTTACATTATTTTCTGGCATTTTACCTAGGCACCCTCTTGCCTGATTATCCAGATGCCCCGGTTTGGAAAAGACTTCAAAATGTTCAATAAAATTTTTCCATCCTTGGAATTAAATATAACAGACTTACTTGAAGACAGTAAGTATATAACATGGCATTGTATAGTGAAAGAGAGTTGCTGAGAATAATTAAGACAGTTAAAGTATTACTGATACTTCTGGTGGTTTATTGGGTTTTTTTTCTGTTATATATTTACCAAGATAGTGTGAGATGCTCAGGCTGAGGAGAAATGAAATTTTACTGGATAGAAGGCTTTTCCCCCCTCATGTAGAAGCTCTAATTCAGAAGAATGTATAGAATACAACTTCTTTTTTTGTTTATTTAAGTCTTGAGTAACTGTACAACTGAACTTATTTCAGGACTGGTTTTAGAATTGAGTTATTAGCAGCAGAGCAGTTCATTAATATGGCTGTTCATTAGTTCATTAGACTAAAAGGGACTCTGAAATGAGGGTGTGCACCTGTGGTATATTGTGGCTGTGCATTTTTTAGCCATAATTATGTCCCTTCTTTTTGTGACTTAAGTTTCTGACATTGGCCATCCACTGAATTTTTCATTGTGTTATCTTAAGGAAGAACACCTGGGTTTAAATTTGAGTTAAGAATTAATAAAACTTGCAAAATTCGTTAGAATAATAATCTCTGAAGTTGCCATGGCCTTTTCTCTCACCGTATTGGCCATCAGCTTATGCTTTTTTCTTTCTTTTTTTTTTCTGGTGTTGACAGCTGTAGGAGCTAAGACCACTATGATGAGAGAGAGCCAATATGATTTAAAAGCCTGTTTTTGCTTGTTCATGCAATTGATTTTTATCATCTTGTTTTGTCACTTACTGTGTAAATGTTTTTCTCTTAATCCACATTGTACCAAAGAGAAGTTAAATAGAGTGGTTCATTTCTCTTTGATTAGCAATCTCATTTTAACTTTTTTTTTTTTTTATGTAGTGTTGTTCTCCATTTAAAGTAATAGTTCTCCTTCATTTTCATATTCCTTCTGTTAAAAAACAAAGCCTCCCCAGCCTGGAGACTAATGCCTTTGTTGCCACTGCAGCTCCCAGGCAGTGCCGCATCTGCAGAGGGCTCGCTATGTACGAGTGCAGGGAGTGTTATGAAGACACTGATATTTCTGCTGGCAAAATCAAGCAATTCTGCAAAACGTGCAATACACAGGTCAGTGCTTGTCTTTGGTATTTACATGGGTTTTACGCAAATGGTCAATGCTGTGGTAATTGAAAGAGAGGCAGAAGAGATAGTGAGACTTCTTCACCAGCACCAGTGTAGCTGCCACCCACCAAGTAAAGTGTCTCTTTTGGTGACAGATCAGGAGCTCCTGCAGTGTGTTTATCAGCATGGCAACTGCCAAATCCCAGACTGGACACAATGGAGAAGTAGTAGCCATGTGTTTTAAATTCAATTTTCTATCCATGCTACCTTTTTAGAGTTGATAAATTCATTACAGAAATGCTATGTTTTGTTGTTTTGCAATTGCATGAAGATGTCAGTCATGGCTTGTTCTCAAATCTGAGCATAGTAGAAAACTTGCATTAAACCTGATCTGCCTTCTAATCTTAGATTTGAATTTTCTGAGCAATATTGAACTACACTGGTGGGGAAAAAAATAAAAGAAACGTTTAGTCAGCTGCTGTTATTGCAGTTCCTTCTCTAACACCATTAATCTTCTCTTCAGCAGTAATGTCCTTTTTAGCTTTGTCTGCCACCAAAACAAATAATCTTACAGGGTGTTTTTTCTTTTCTGAAATATCACTTCAATTGTAGGTTCATCTTCATCCCAAGAGACAGAGTCATAAATTCAATCCGTTGTCACTTCCGAAGGATCTGCCCGACTGGGACTGGCGGCACGGCTGCATCCCATCACAGAAGATGGAGCTGTTTGCAGTGCTGTGCATCGAGACCAGCCACTACGTGGCCTTTGTCAAGTACGGCAGGGACGACTCCGCCTGGCTTTTCTTCGACAGCATGGCAGATCGGGATGGTAACTCTCCTTTACTCTCTTTGCTTTCTCTTGCAGTTTTGTATCTGTAGTTTAGATTTCAGTGGCTATTTCCTAAAGTTTTGGGGGTATTAGTGTAGTTTAACTTCATGCTGGCATATTGATCTTGGCTCAGCCTTACCTTAGCAATTGATTTCATGGCAGCTGCTGATTTGTGTACTTTGAATTTCTCCTTAGTTGCATACCTGAGTAATAAGACTGTACAGAAGTGACTGCAGAAGTTTCCTAGTAGGACTCCCTATACATTTTTCTATGCTTTACAAATTAGGCAGAGACAATTAATATTAAATAATCAACTGCAGGAATGTACTTTCCATTTATATTTAAGTTGATGTACGTGATTATCAGTTAGCATACAAATATTTTTATTACTTTTTCTTAAATGACTTATGGTAGCTGTCTTTAGAATAAAGGAAGTAGTCACACATTACAACATCTATGCTATTCCTTTGAATCCCTTTAGAGTTATCAGTGGAAAATTGTTACCCTGTAATAATACAAATGTCAGTAAAACAACTGTTTTCTTAGATGCTGCTTTTTAAACAAATCCCGTTTAAATATGGACTCTGTAATTCTGGCGCCTGAGAAAAACAGTAATAGATGAAGTGCCAGACACATAGTAGCAGTTCTTGCATGAAGTCTTCTTGAACCCCTCTTACAGTGTGAGGGAGGGAGAGAAGAGTCTTGCCTCCTGTTGAAAATGATTCTGCTGCAGAAGTAAAGTCACTTTCTTACAACAGCCAGAAGACAATCAAGCTTCGTTTCAGAGTGCTTGAAATACGTATGACTGATGTTTGTAAAGAACCACTTTATTTCAGGAATTTGGACACATGAGATGCTGGAAATATCTCCTGCTGATCTTAGGGGGGGGTTTTAGTATTGCAAATATTTTTCTTCAGCTTTTCTTTGTAAGCTAAAAATCTCTGCTGGAAACAGCAGGATGTCCATACTTGTGTTGTTTGAAATTGCTCAGTTTTAGGAAAATGGCCAGGAGCAAATGGTACCTTAGTCTTGCAAGTCAGGTACAGACATGGTTTGTAAATTCATCAGCTGTTACCCTTGTCATGTTATTTACAAATTCAGTGCATGTCACATGGTTTATGTATTCAGGTCGCTTTCCTAAAGTCACACAGAATTTTTAGTGTTAATGAAAACCCAAAGTTCTCCCTGGTTTTGTGATGTGTTTGTGTGGGTGTGGTTTGTTGGTAAACACTGTGGGATATTCTGATTCTATCAGTAATTTCTTGAACAATACACTTCTCATAGGTGTTTACCCTGCAGCAGTCCAGTGTGGCATGTTTAAGTTTTTTAGAAGGTGTTTTCAAAAACTGGTGATGCTGTCATAACAAAAGTACATTATGAAGAGCAAATGTATATAGATGTTCTCCTAATCTGTTTCTCCTTCTTTCCTAATGGTTTAAAAGGAGGTCAGAATGGCTTTAACATTCCACAAGTTACCCCGTGTCCAGAAGTTGGTGAATACCTGAAGATGTCTCTAGAAGAATTGCACTCACTGGATTCCAGGAAAATCCAAGGCTGTGCACGAAGACTGCTTTGTGATGCTTACATGTGCATGTATCAGAGTCCAACAATGAGTTTATACAAATGAACCTCTGCAGAACTGAGGAGACAGTACAGAGTCACCCGCTCTTGGGTTTGCTGCAGTTTTGGGTAGTTCAATACAACCGTTGCTGGCAATGGAAGAAGTTGACTATGACATCAAGAGGATTTACTGTTCCAAAAACTACATATGGAGTTCTGTCACTGAAGTATTTAAGCATTTTGCACTCTAGGAAGTGTGCTTGTGTGTGTTTGTTTTATAAACAAAGTTAAGTTACTAAAACTTAAAAGCTTTAAGTGCATTGATGATACACAGGCTTTTTTAAAATGTTGAAGGTGGAATTATATCAGGAGAAATCTCCTTAGTCCATTGGGAATGTAAGGATTCAGTATTCTAGCTCAGTGCATTTCTGTGGACAGGGATGATGATTTTCATGTGTTTCTGTGCCCCCACCCTGTCTCCTCATCCTTGATCTTTTTAGCACCACAGATTCTCTCTCAAAGAGGGAATAGCTTCAGTTTGAGTAAGATAAATTTTAGACTGCTCATTGCGTATTGTGTTCTGTCATCTACTACGTTCTTTTCAGTTCCACAAATTAACATTCATTTAAAGATCTGAATCCCTGTCTTGCAAAAATCAAGCATACAGACTTGCTGTGTTGTTAACTTGCAACTTTTGGAGGGGAAAGAGAGGAAAAGAAGAGGGTATTAAGGGGAAGCATAATTGCTAAAATATAAAATTAGCAATGAAAGTTAACAGATGTCTTAGATTTCTAAGTGTCTATTTTTAAAGAAACAAAGCAGTCTGGAACAGAACAGTAACTGTACACAAATGATTCCAGGACAAAACAATAAAATCATGGATTGCCTCAGGGAATGTTACTGAAGTGAATTCCAGTCCTTGATAAATAAAACTGAATTTTCTACAGTACATTAAGCTACTGCCTGGGAATGTTACACATCTGACTTTTCATTTCAGGATTAGTAATATTAAAAAGAGAATATTAAAAATCTCTGCCTGGAAAGATGAAGCTATACATAAAGGTAGATCAGAGTTTTACTGTATACCAAGTATCTGATGAAAACTAACTTGAAAAGCTGCAAAACCTGTGTTTATGTAAAGTACTATACTTTAAAGTCTGTAGGCTCCTGTTTGCAATGACATACTGTTGTTTTAGTTGCCTTTTAGCTACTTCTGTCTACACTACTAGCAAACATGCAGCTATATATATATACAGTAACATCTGGTCATAGAAATTGCATCTATATGAACTGTACATTTTCAACTCTTAAACTGTTTTATATGGAAACTTCCTTTTTGGGATCAAGTCTGTAGAAGGGAAGAGATAACACAATGTAACACTGGAAAAGCTACATTGAGAAAGCCACTGTTTTAAAGGCAATGGAGGCTGATCCCTTATTGTAGAAAGTGTGGTTACTTTGTTTTTCTTGGAAAACCTAGAATCTTTCTTTTGGACACACTTTACCGTAGAGGGTAGCAGAGAGAGGTTTGAAAACTGCTTAAAGGACTAATCTGTGAGAAGCAGGGGCTGCTGAGGGGGTTGATCTGTTCCATTAGCCTTTGCATGAAGTGTGCTCCAACCTTTCACTGTCAAGAGCAACAAGGTTATTAGAAGTTGTCACCTGTGCTTTGGCCTGGAAGAGTCTCCTGGCTTTCATGTTCCCTTGCCTTATTTCGCCAGTGTGTGCTCCTTGACAAAACTCTAGGTTCAGTAGAGAGCTCTTGACCTCTTTCGCTCCTGAAAACATTTGGTGAGATTTTAGGTGATGGAATCTATAACCAGGCCCCTTGTGTCCCAACCTGGAAGGAGGTCCAAGCAGTGACCCCTTTGAACAAGGAGCAAACATAGGCCCAAGCACAAACCTGCACCCAGGAGACCAGTCTGAATGTCTGGACTCTTTCTCTTCCCTAGCCCTAGATTTATTTTTGACTTTCCTAGTGCATTAATTGCATTTGTCTTCCACTGGTGTCATCTTTCCAACACCCCCCCAACTCATTATGTGTAGTTACCTCTTCCTGCCTGAGCTTGGAGAACAGCCTTGGACCTGCTATGGCCAGAGGAGAGAATTGGAATTGGCCCTATTAAAGTTTCCTAGGTGAATAATCTTGTAGCAAAATATCCACTCTTTCATACAGCTGGAAAGGATCCAGCTTTTCAGGAGATATACTTGATTAGCAGAAGTGAACTAATGCACGTGGGTGTAAATGAACTTGGCTTCTTGCCTCCAAACTCCTGGCCTTTCACTGGAAAAGGAAAAGAAGTGTGGACTCTTGCTGTGGGACACACAGGGAATATTCTTTACTGTGCACACTTCTTGGTGACAAATACTGTGTGTGGAAAGGCAGGCAGTGCTTTGCAGCCTGCCTTTTGTACTATAGATTATTGCAAAATGGTAAATAGTTTTGCAAGCACTGTCTGATTACATGGTTAGTTTGTTGCCCACTTAAGAGGGCAGAGATACCTTCTACAGCATGCAAAAAAAATTAGTTTTGGCAATCAAGGAATCTTCTTTTAATCTAAAATGTATTGCTGTGTTCTGTACTGCACTGCATTGGAGGTGATCTGGTAATGTAAATGAAATGTTACAGAAATAACCCCAGTTTTATTTCCTTTCTCAGTAACGAGTATACAAACAGAAAAGTGATTTCACTGTGAAAGGAAACTTGTAAAATAACTTATATGCAAGGGTAAAAAAGGTGGGGTTTTCTGAGTGTTTTTTAGCCTTCAGCATATATTTGTAGGGGATTTGAATAAGCTATTTTGAAGCTTGCATTCTAAGCATCTACTGCTGTTAACTGTAATGCCCAAAGAGTCCAGTGACTAAGCACCCAACATTTATGTTGTTTAATGCATTTGCAAACCTCCCAATCAATTATTTTCTCTCTCTCTCTTTTTTTTTTTTCAATATGGTGAATGTCCCCCCGAATTAATAGCACTTAGATCATTCTTCATGGTTTGGCTCATAAGTACTGCTAACAATGGCCTTAACCTGTGAGTAGGAAAATACATTGACAGCATGGTTCCTGACAGCCTGTAAAAATGTAAAGTTTCGTAGGACAAACTTTTGTAACTGAGGAAAAAAACCTTCATCCCATACAACTTGCCTGCTCTGCTAAACATTTTTAGAACTAGGGGTTCAAAATGGAACAAATCACTGTGCCACTAGATCCTTGCTTATTTTGAACATAGAGGGTAAAGAGGAGGTATTAGCTAGAGGTGATGCCTTACAGATTTACTCAAGCAAACAAAATCCTTCAAGAAAGCCCCAACCAAACCCACTGTAAGTTACATCAGAAGGCTTGTTGTTGGGCGGGGGAGATAATTGGAGGAAAAAAAATACAAAAATATCTGTGTTCAGTAAAGATCTTTCTAATATGTGATACTGATTCTGTGCTCTTGAAAATTGTAGTACTGTGTTGTACTGAACAGCCTGTGAGATTCCCATTTTAAGCAAGTACTGTGTGTAACAAGAATTGCTCTTGATCATAAATGGTTCATTTCAATGCACTTATTTTTCTCGTGCACTTTATACTCCACTGAGTAGCTGAGCGTGGTCACCATGATCCCTGACAATTGCCAGTTCCATACAGTACCAAGGCACCACCGTGCTGCATACCAGACTGGTGTGGTTTCCCAACTGAGCTGGTGTAAAAAGCAGCTTGAAAGCTCTGTGTATTTTTACCACTGTAACAAAGCATGTTTTTATCTGTTCTTGATGTTTTGCTAAATAAACATCCCATGTTTTGTGCACAAATAGTCTCTTAAGCTTACAAGGCTGTCTCCAAGAAGGCATAAGGAAAACAAACCATTGGATCAGGTTGCCCTCAACTAGCCTTAATTTATTTTTTTTCCAATGGTAGGGCTGAATGAGCTGCTGCTGGAAAGGAATGTACTATGTGCTTTTTCTGTATTAATTAAAAATATTATTCTTATGGCTCTATTCATTTCTTTGGGGCTTGGAAATGTGGGAGTGTCATGAAAAAGCATGAAGACAAGGTGACTTAACCAGGGTGTTTTGTGTACTTACAGGCAGTTTTATGTTTATACATTTCTTTCAGTCCTTCAACATTTCTAGGAAACTTAGGAATTGTTGTACTGTATAAAATCAAGACTAAGATTACTACATGTGTCTTGCCAATTAACACTTAATGCTGTAAGGGAAAACCACTGAAAAGCAGCTATAGCACCCGGAGTTTTCCTGGGGGGATTTTATTTTAAAATTCTTAGTGCACCACGTTACTAACCCTAGTGAGCAACTCCTGGAATAATACTGTAGCTTCACTGCTAAATCCAGAGCTGCCACTTTCTATGCATTTTCTGTCTAGAAAAACACTAACTCCTGTCCAGTAGGAGTAGGTTTAGCTTTCTATTTATTTTTCCTGAGTATTTTAGTAATAATAAATAAATATATTTTAGTAATAATAAATAAATAAAAACTGATAAGTATGGTGAATGAAATCCTAAATGAGCATGCAAAAGGAATTATGTCCATTTAAGTAATTTTAAAATATTTGTCTTACTGAAAATCCTTAAACACCTGTAAAAAAAAAAATAGGTGCAAAAGCTGTTTTTAGGGAACAGCCGCTGTGGAGGGCGGGTTTGTTTGTTTGAGCTGAGCTTCCCGCGAGCAGGAGGATGCAGCTCGCTGTGGCTGCCCGGGCGGGGCTCGGGCCGCTCCCGCTCTGCGGCCACACGGGGGCAGTGCCCGCCCCGCCTGCGCCCGGCCCGGCCTCAGCCCGGCCCCGCTGCCGTGTCCCGCCCTGTCCCCGCTCTGTGCCCTCTCTGTCCCCGCTCTGTCCTCCCTCTGTCCCCCCGCTTTGTCCTGGAGCCGGGGCTGCCCGGGGCGGTGTGCCCCACAGCCCCCGGCCAGGCTGGCCAGCCCCACTGCACCGCTTGTGGGCCCGGCAGGGAAAGCGATTCCGATGGTGCCCGTGAGGGAGGGAGGCAGGTACTGCTGGCAGATGCAAAATGCCAAGGAAATCGTAGGGTAATTGCAGCACTCTGATGAAAGCTGATGAAAAACGGTATCAACAACACGAATGCAGTAATAATTTTTCACACCAAAGCTTCCATGCGAAATGAGGTGCCAGAGAGGAGGGCCAGGCGCTCCATGGGAGCGGGGCAGCCGCGGAGCCGAGCCCGCTGCGGCGGCTGCAGCTCAGCCTCCCCCAGCCCTGCCTTCGCTCCAGGCTCTCTCCAGGCTCCTCCTGCTCCCAGCCCGCTCGGGAACCGGGCCCTGCACGAGTCCCACCGCTGCTGCAGCCTCCAGGTATTAAAGACAAAAAAATCCCCCATCACCCCCACCAAATTCACATGCATTTTGTGCCCCTGACAGCTGCAAAACTGTGTATGCAGAAATTCAATAGTGGATATTGTTATTTACTAATAACTTTTATTAAATCATTATTTTTAATTAATTGACAAAAAAAATGGAGTTTTTCTGAGTCTAACTCTTCCCTATATGTATTAATAACGGAAAATGGAAATAATTGGGTGTGTGTATTTTCTGTTTCTAGCTGTGCCTGAGTCCCATGGCCCCATGTGGTTGCAGGTGCTGTGCTGGGGCTGTGGGGCTGAGCTGCCCCAGCAGGAGCTGCCCACCCACGCTGAGAGCATGCCTGGCCTGGCTTCACCACGTGCTCTGCTATCTTCCTACACTTTTAGCTTTCTAATTTTTGATGAGTCTTTGCTTTCCATCCTCTTTGTCCTTCATTTTTCAGCTGATTTCCTGTTCCACGAAGCACAGGCATCTGGGAAGGTAAGGATAATTGTACAGAAGTTACAATTATATATTTTTTTACACAGTATGTAAGTTGGCTGCATTTACCTTCACTTTGTAATGAGACCGGTTTGACTCTGCTAGAGCTTATGTGTGAAGATGTTTATTCACTGGGTAGCATCTCACATTCCACACTGCATGTTGGGGTATTTTTAACCATGCAAACTTCCCACCTATCAAAGTAATTTGCAAAGGTAATTTTGTTTCTACTCATCTATTACAATAAATCAATGAATAAATAAATTATAATGTAGCAATTAAATGTATAATGAGATGGGCAACAACTATTAATAAATGCAGAGCTAGTTGCCCAAAGGTGAACAGACTCCCCCTCTCTTCTTACAAGTCAGGTAATGATCTTTCTATAATGGAGAAACAAGCAGCTGTTAAACATGTAAATGAAACCAAGGGATAGATGAGTTCACACTATAATACTGTTCTTCAGCCCCATTATTATTGTTACATTATCAGTTCTTCTGTGACTTTTCCTCTGAATATTTAAAGACAGGGAGGGGATATGCAATTATGCTTAAACATGCATCTGCCAAGTGAATGACTGAATGAACCCAGCCGTGTTGCTGAGGAAGGAGTTGTTCCCTTCAGCAGCCTAACTGGTATAGACTGAGTTTTATCCCAGCAGAGCTGTTACAAACCAGTGTTGATCTTGTGGATAGTTCAAAAGAAAATGCTGAAATTTCATGAGGGATAGCGGTCCCTTTAAAAAAGCCCCCAACAAATTGTCATTATTAAATATCTAATCTAAACAAAACTATACAAGTAGGGTATAAACTAGTGGATCTTCTAATTTTAAATATGGCTGTGAATTGTAATATCACTGCTACTCTCAGCATTTGATATTGCTATAAGGAAAAGCAGAATACAGTTCTGCTTCTGTTCTGAAGTCTTGTTCCTGTAGTATGCATGCTTGGGGATGCTTCATGTTTCTTCAATTCACACCCATCCTCAATATCCTTTTCCTCTTCAAAATTAATTGTCAGATAATTACCATTTCATTGAAACACCTTTATTTCTTTCTTCAACAGCCACCACAGTGAATCCCTTGTCATTTTTGTCTGGCTCTTTCCTGAGCATGTGCTCGTGTTCTCTGTCTCTCTGTGTCACTTGTTTGTGTTTACCCACATGTGCTTTACCACCCGAGATCACATCATTCCAAAAACTTGTTTTCAAAGGAAGGATTGATGCTTTGGGGTTTGCCTCAGTCTGAGCTGGCTCTGGCACACCATTAATATGGGGCTGAGGAGATACAGCATTGCCCAGAATTCCAAGTTGTTCATCTAAAACTTTCTTATATTTAGAAGAGTATAGGTTTCCCTCCCAGCCCCCCACACAGTTTGAGAATTTCAAGGGCAGCAGTTGGCAGAGAATTCAATGAAGCACCAGTGGTTGATTTATTGTAATAGATGGCAGGAAGCAGAATTATCTTAGCAAATTAGTTTGGCTGATAGGAAGGCTGGCCAGCAGATAAGGGGCAGTGCTGATGCCTGACCTGACCTGCACATACCTCTAACAGAGTTTCACCAGTTCAGTTTAGGATGAGTCACTGCACTGAGCAGAAAGTGCTCAGGAAGAACAAACAAAGCAGGATGTGGCACGAGCTGCATGCAGTATGCTCCCTGGAGCCACTGTCCTTGCACTGCCCAGCTGCCCTGAACTTTCTGGGTCAGGTGAGAAATATTATCTGCTCCATTCATCATTTTATACAATTCACACATTCAGGAAGAGGCTGTTTCACAAAAAAAGCTGGACAAGTCTTTCAACTGCATACTGCAGTCACTGAAGTTCAACTGTATTTATCAACCCAAATGAGGTGATTTCTTTGGCTTTCCACTGCTGCATCTCTCTGGCTCTATAAAGCCCAGCAGCAGCTGGATGAGGGGACCTGTGGCAGTCAGGTGACCTACAGAGCTTTTGCTAAAGTTTGATAGTCTTATATGGGTCTTTCATGCAGACAGAATGCATTTAACTCTCCCCAAACACTGTCTACTCCCACTTTTCCTGTTTATACAGGAAAAAACCAGAACCCTCAAAGCCTTGAATAAGTTCACAGTATATTCTATGTAGCACTGAATGCAGCTGTGTCTGCAGTAGGGCAGAAGCTGTTTAAAACCCAGCAGAAAAAAAAAGATAAAAAGATACATACAGATATAAAGAGCTCACATTTGAGAGTTCAGTTTGGGAATTGTCACTAACTGCACACACATATGTTGTGTGTGTGTGTGGTTGAGAAGCACAGTTGTCATAAAGGGAAGCAAAATCTTTACTGCCATATTTCATCTTGCTGGAACTCCTTGGAGCAGGATGGTCAGGGGGAACTGTAGGACAAAGCCTTCAAAAGTGACATTGTTGGTGCATTGCTGTACAGGGTGCTCAGAAGATATTTTTTTAAGCAGGCACTGGATGTGCCTTTGATTTTATTTTGGGCTGCTGAGGATAGCAAGAAGAATTTTTCAGTTCAAACTCTGACTTTGTCAGCAGACCCCAAAGGATCCTCCTCTAGAAACTGACAATTTTAGTGTGTTTCATCCTTGGGAAGCAGGGGTCTTCCATCCATGGGAGTTTGCTCAGCTATGCTGAATGGGACCTCACAGACAAAAGTGCTGGAATTTTGTGGAGCAGTTGATTCTGTGCACCAAGCCCCCATAAGCTCAAACGTGCAGAGTTGTGGAGCACCTCATGGCAAGAGCAGGCTGAGAAATGGACACGGTGTCCTGGTCCCTGCAGGGATTGGTGCCAGTAGGTGCTAAAGCCTTGACCCCTGTGGCCCACCTGGATTAGCACATTCATCCAGGGTGTGTAGGAATGAGTTTTACAGTCCAGGTTAGTAGCACTCATCCTGTCTTTGCAAGGGCTGGGAGCCCTGCTTGGCTCCTACAGCCAGAACCAGCAGCCACCTCTTAGTTCTTGTGACAAGTGCCAGGAAATTAAATTATAAACATGGAGAAAAATACTATGATAAACATTGGGGGAGGTGGGGGGGGGGGGGCACCAGGGAGAGAGGGACAGGAATGAATACTTTCTGCAAGGTAAGAACTCAGTGATAAATAGATCTGTGCATATTTCCCAGTCTCATTCCTCACTTGCCAAGTCTGATGCTATTTTCATTAGGCCATGTTACCATACATGTCATTTTATACAAAGGTGCAGTATATCACAACTGGAGGTTGAGGTGCTTGTAGTGAACACAAATGAGCTTGTAATGGTCCATCTGCTTTGATTTTATTTAGTGATCCCTCAAGGGCTGGGAGCTAGAGTGAGAATAACAATGCTTCAACCCATCTGCTATTGTAGTACCAGCTCCAGTTGAATTATCACATGTTCTGAGTGGCTGGCATATGCTGTGACATAAAGCCACAAGAAAGTGTTGCTCTCCAGCTGTTGTGTTGACAAATACTTTTCAGCCAGTCATTAAGTTCAGTTCAATAACCAGGGGGAAACTGTAGCTAAAAGTTGATTATTATTTTATTTTATTTTAAGCATTAGAAATCACTAGTACAATATATTTTATTTAAAAATGTGTCACTAAGGACACACATTGTATATGAGCTCTAACAATAAAAAATTCGCTGTGATGCCCATAAATTTATGTGTTATAGGATTGGATGGGCATCTCTGTAAGTGAGAGTGTAAATCTTAGTAATGAGGCTCTGGCTAACCTTGTTTAAGCAGCAGCACATCTCAAGATGTGTATGTATAAACTTGCTGGCTTGGCAGTGCTATGGGCCACGAGCAGGCCTGACCATGCTCAGGAAGAGATTGTCATCTGAAGCCCCATGCAGGGATAGATACCAGACTAAAAATTAAATTGAGGAGGAAAGTGAAACAAGGCCTACACAGAGAGAGGCTCCTTATGGGTGCAACAGGTTCAGGTGGCCCATCTGGCACTGCCCCTCGTCTGGGCTGCAAAGTGTCACTGCTGAAAGTGGCCACTAATTTGGCCTTTACTCCCTCTTCTGCCCTTGGTGGCCTCCTGAAGAGCTCAGGTCACTCTGGAGGCACCCCAAGTTGTGCCCACACAGAACGCTTGCTCCAGAGCAAGTCTTAGAAGAGTTTGTGGATCTCTGCTGACAGACTGTCTCCTTGCCCTTCTCTCTCCACCCTGTTCTCTCAGGGCTGCTGGAATCCGCCACTGTGCCTGGGAACAAAGGAAAAGACATTTCCTACAGGTTCAAAGGCTGCTACACAGGCAGATGTGAGTGGGAAAGGAGATGTTCACTGCTCAGGCTGAGAGAACGTTCTCTCTGCAGGTAACACACCCAGGGACTGCACACACCTTTTGGGCACTGCCCACTGTTCAATGAGAACAGAGCCAGTAAAATCTCTTCTTGATATTCCAAAACACTCTCCAGAATTAGCATCCCCAATCTAAGCATCGCTGTTGCAGGGGAAGGGTTTGGTGAGGGGTACAACCAGAGGACCCTGAAGAATGGTGCCAAGTGCTGCTGGTGCCCCAGGAAGGCTGGGTGAGCTCTCTGGGGCTCTGGTGCCCTTCTGTTCACCACTGCACTGGGGAGGCAATTCTTGAATATGACTTACACTCCTATTCTCCCTCAGAAAAACAATGGACACTGTTCATACGAGGCATTTCAGCTCTAGAGGTTTATATTTCCTATTGTAGCTGAAGGCCCGTGGGTGCCAGCTGTCACTGGTGCTGCCATTGTGTCATGATCCCCTGGCTAGTGCAGGAATCGTTGATTACGTTGCCTTTTGAATCAGTTGATTACCATGAATAATAGGCCAAAAAGGCTGTCAGCATTTTGACTTTAACTATAACTGTTACAATTAATTATGGGTTTAATTAGCATATATGCCTAGCAGTAGAGAATATAATACTTCATGGGTAACAGATGATCCTGCAGCTGTAGCATAAAGCGTGATACAGGTTGGGACACAGATAGTTATTAATAAATGGCTTCTATTGTTTGAGGTCCTTATTTATACAAATTAGCAGGCATGACATAATCAACCCAAACTGTATAATTTATAATAATTGATTTCATTTTGACTGACCACCAGTCGGCCTACTACATGCCCTCAGAAGAAAAATAGCCCTATTAGGATAAGTTTAATCCTAAACATAGCTAATGAATCCTATTACTTTAAGGTCATATTTGAAGCTTTTGTTAATTGTCAGAACCATTTTAAATTGATTAGAGTTAAATTAAATCAATGTAATGTTTAGAAAAACAATATTTCTAATGGATGAGGCCAAGCTGACCTCGAATAAACATATTTATCAACCGATTTCAGTGAATGAGAAGGCTAGCAGCTGGGCTCATAATTCATGATTGTCTATAATATGGGAAATGTCACTATCTAGGCCATTAATTATGTCAGGTAATAAATCTGTTGCTCACAGTTGAGCATTTGCTAGTTGGGGTAACAACCCCCTCAGCAAAGTTATGATGTTTAGAGACTCTCTCCTTACTAAACCCACACTTTACAGCAGCACAACAACTGCACGCAACTTTGGGGGGAATGAATGTGGTCTTTTCATAGCTGTCAATTACCTGACAACATGGCAGACTGTGATAACTTAGTATGGAATCATCATTTAAAATAACAATATGAGGAAAAAGTTTTGCTGCACTATATAACTACATTTTCCAGGCTGGAAAGGTCAGCTATTAATAGTTCCTTACAAACCCACACTAAGTGACTGATTTCAGTAAATATATATTGTGTGGCAAAATGTATAATGATAATAGAAATACCTGTTTTGCATGAGTTTGAGAATGTGAAAAATTCAGAATGGGTTAACATGAACTGGGGTACAAGATGCAGGTAATGATGGGTACAGTTTAACACAACAGTATATAGGAAAAATGATATTCAGAAGCAGGATCAGTTTAAAGTTAATCATGCATTCAGCAGCTTAGGAAAAGGTCTGGCATTATTGCAGACAAATGACAAAAAACATCTGCTTCCTGTTCAATATCTTGTCAAAAAAAAACCAAACCAAAACAAAACAAAAAAAAACCTAAAACAAAAACAAAAACCAAAACCAGCAAAGATAAACTCAATTTTCATAAAGAAAGGGTGAGAAAATAGTAAAAAAATACGGCACAGTAGTAACCAGAAGGAGGGAAATTCTCATTTTTATCACAGAAGAATATAAATAATTAATATAATATTTCTATTGAAAAAGACCAGGATAAGTGATGAAAGGTTCACTAAATTGAATCTGGAGCAGATCAAAAAGATTCCTACAATGTTTTGGGCTGCTTTACTTATTCCCTGGAACTGGCCTTTCCATGTTGCACGGGTACAAGACGCTGTGTTTTGTCACCCCCTGAAGTGCCCCTGTGTCTGCAATCCCCTTCCTGCAGGCTGCTCTGCTTTTGGAACATCAGCTCAGCTCAGGCTCTGCTGTAAGCTTCAACACTGAATTTGACCATTAGTACTAATAAATGGTCAAATCCTGACAATATTAATCAAAAGTTAGCGCAGCATCTCAATCTTAGGTTTTGCACAGGTGAGGTGTGATGCACTGGCACACACACGGCTCTTGCACGGACACGATCGACACTTGGGCTTCATAAATTAGCTGTGTCTTCACTCAACCACATCGAATGGCTCTGAACAGCCACAAGTATGTTGTGAACTGGCCTTTTTCTGCTTTAAGTGTATCAACAGGTTTATGCAAAGCAGTTGTGAAAATAATTATTAAATACAAGTTGTAAAGTTACATATATTATGAATAACAGATAAATAAAAGGGCCTTTCATTTACAATATAAAAATAGTTTCCTGTGAGGAGAAGAAAATACAGATGATTTCTTGACTTCAAATCTCTGGAAGGTACTTTGCTGACACTACTTGTAATTAAGCATTTAAATAGAAATTGGTTCCATTTGTGTGTAAATTATCAGCAGGTTACAAAGAATACGAGAAAATCAAATAGCTGTGAAATACTGCACTGGAGAACTGCTTTAGGATATTAAGACAATGTCTGTGTGTGTGTGTGTCTGTGTTTGTGTGAGAAAGAATAAGAGACTGTGTTTGTATGGGTGTATATAATTACTATTTCATTTCTTGGGCAAAAGCTCTGTGTGTGTATGTCTTTTCCTTTATGGCAAGGAAAATTGCTCTTCTAACCTGTCTTCAAAATGTAATAACTTTACTTGCAACCAACCACTACAGACCTGGACTGGACTCTGAATTATTACTGTGAGTTGAAACATTTCTTTAACAAAACTGAGTCCTTTAATATCCCCCACCTCTGTTATTAGATGGACGAATGAATTTTACTTTGAACATAACATGTGGCATTGTCTGAAAATTGCCGGTATGAACTGAAGTTGGCAGGTATTTTCTTGCTCTTCTCGTCAGTGATTGCCATTTATTATATGTTGCACCTTTATCTGTCAAATACCGCAGAGCGCTATATTGATTTGTGTCTGCCGCAAAGCAAAGGTCACTTTGATCAACATACTACAAAACCAGAAAAAGTAGGGTTCTGACATTTCATTACCTGGGAAAAAAAGGACTAAAATAAATAAGAATATGTTTGAGAACAGAGCACTTCAATATCACAGTGTGCAGTAACTGTAATTAACAAAAGAACTGCTCTATTGAGGTTAAAGAGAAAAAAAAAGAAGGCAGGTTTTCTTCCAGTGACTGTTCTTTACATGACTGATTCTGTAACATTACAGCTGTGATCTTACTGAAGGGTTACATTCATTACAAATCAAATGCGTTTTGCTTCTCAGATATGGACTTTTAACAAGCAATAAAACTCTGGAGCTCTTTAAGAATAGGGGAAGATTTTATAAAACTTTTAATTTTAACTGAAAATGCCTAATCATACTGGGGACTTTTTATGCTCTACCCAGATGAGGACGTGGTCTCTATGTTAGAAATGCACAGTCTGAAGAGATAAATCACAGGAGACAGAACAGGACCCACTGCAACATTCTGTGTGCCCCAGGTCCATGAGAATTGAAAGGTGGAGCCAGAAAACAAGCCCATGTCTTATCTACATTTTCTAATTCTAGTTCCCAAGAACTTGGTTGTCTTTAGGAACTACCACACAAAATAATGATTTGAGGGAAATTCTGGCAGAATGAAAATGTGCTGTTATATATTTTGGGAATCTGCTCTTCAGTGTAGTTCCCCCATCCCTTTCCCAGTAGGTTCTGCAAAAATACCTGCCATTTTTCTATAGGGAACCTAGTTTTCCTAATAAACATAATAAAACAAATAATACAACAGATTGGGTTTTTTTCCCCATGCAGCACCCTGATACCCTCAAGATGCATCAGTTATTTCAGATTCCTGTTTTTCTAAACAGAAAAATGAATATTACAAGTGCTACTGCTCTACCTGAACACAGGTAGCCAAGTGGCCAGGCTGCTTTCCCCTCATTACTGCTGGGAAGTTTTGTTTTTCACAGTGTTCAGTTCCTCACCTGAAGGCACATTTTCATGGAAATGCAGTGAGCAGTGGCACCTCAGAGCTTTGCTGCACCTCCGAGCAGTAGGGTGCATATCACAGCTTGCGTGGCATATGGCAGTGCTTATCATGTCAATAACAACGTCTGAATAATGCAATTCTTGGTTGTAATTATCTTTTATTATTATCAAGGGTCATTCCTGGGCTCTTCATCCTTTCATCTCATGTGGAATTTTGGGCTTCCTTATCAATTAAATATCCAGTGTGATTGAATTAGCCAATTAGCTCTGCCTGAAGGGATGAGCACTGATCCAAACAAAGGGCTTGATTCCACAAACTTGTTGCTGTGAAGGAGAGCCTTGCAGGGAGCTGGCTGCCAAGAGTGGGCTCCTAGGACTTTGCAAACCTGATCCCAGTTAATTTGCAATTATTAAACCAGGTAAAATTTCCCATTTGGATACTTTTCTACTAGGAAATAACTGTTTATCAAGCATGAAACTTTCCATGGAGTTGTTTGATTTTATTAAAAGTAATATGCTTGAAAATAATCACATGCTGTATAGTGATTCTGCTGTTACCATTTTTTCCTCTGAATCATATAGTAATTATAGATTTGTAAAAGTTAAAGTGAAAATGGGAACAAATCCTTTTAGCATTGAGTCCTGACTATTCTCACATATTGGAAGAGTATTGCTATAAAATCCTGTATCGCAGAAAACTTCTCACTAATAAAAAGATTAGTCTCTGTCTTCAACAATTACTTCAACCAGACAATGTATGTTCCCTGCTCCTAAACCACAGATTAAAATCCCACATGGCAACAGGGCTATGCATCTCTTAAGTATCTGTGCCTGAAAGGCACGTTGGAAATGTATGCAAATGCAGCTCATCTCTATCCTGCTCCACTGTTCTCACTCCCTTTTTTCCTTCCTTTATCTTGACATGTTTACTATTTCTTCTACACTGTGCTTCACTGAATAGCAGATCAAACTTCAAAGCAACTTTTAGTTTGAAATTTGTTTCCAAGCTCCTAAGCTATTCTTTTTCTGACAGCAGTGGATAAGAAATTGTCACTACCACTGGTGACATGTCATCGGGAGATACAGGAATAACAGATGGGCAGCACTGAGATAACAGGAAGTAACTTCTTTAAAAGATTGTGTTGACATCACCAACTATGAGAGCAGAGGTAGAATGACCCCCAGAATGGAATCCAATCCGCTCAGGTCTTTCTGACTCACAGGTGTTTTTTCTTATTTATTTCCATACACAGATCGTATTGGATCTAAAATGATTTGAAGTTTTAAAACAGCTATGTCAGAGTTGTTAGAGTTGGTATTAATGGGGATTAAGAAAAGGATGAATGGATTAAGTCACTAACTTCAGTGTTTTAAATGATACCACTAAAATGATAAAATTATCATAAAAGATAAAATGATTGCTGGTGTTCCTGGCATAACTGAATGCCATTAATAAGAGTCAAGATTCCTTGATTGCAATGTGAGATCAATTGGTTATGACATTTTGATGACAGGCTGATGGATCTGACTTTCTAAATGAAGAATGATTGATTATGACTTCTCAAAAGTATGGCTCATTATCAGCATATCTAGGCAACTCTTGACACCCACTATACATAACACCTATTATGGAATGTCAAAAGTCTTCACTTTGGGTGCGTGGCCATGATTTCTGAGGAAATTAATTGTTCTTCTTACTGCAAGATACTACAGCATATTGCACAAAACAAAACAGTGCCTGCTATCTACAAGGAAAGCAGCACAGAAGCCAAGAAAAAAAGTGATTTTTTTAGCCCTCAGCGCATTTCATATCTAACAGATGGTTCACAAGCCTATACGAAAACTGTATTTCCTGATGGCAGTAGGAAAATGATATAAAGCATGATATGGGCTTCATTTGCTGCATTCTATAAAAATCTAAGAACACAACCAGGGATGAAACAGAACCGTAGGAAAACAGATTTCTTGATTTCAAAGAGACCTGCATTAGTGCTAATTGCATTTGAAAGTCCCCTGCAATGCTGCACTTCATATTTTAAATTTTAAAAAGATGTGACAGTGTTTTATTTATAGTACAATACAGTAGAATTCAAAGTTTTGGTCTAGGGTTTAAATTCTGTTGTGCAAAACTGATGTATGGTGGATAATGTGGATGCTGTCATGGAGAGTATGTCGGATGCAGGGAATTGTTATGGTAATAAAATAGTGCCTGAACTGCCTGGCCCAATGTCCCATCCTGTACTGAGTGCTATTTTTGAAAGATGTTTATATTACAGGAGAAACTGCTAAATATGATTTTAAAAAGGTGTTGTGAATGTGGTCTGTTAATCAATGCATGGTGTTTTCTTGTCTCCTTCAGAATTCTTTGAAAAGTTCTGGGCCACTGAAGGAAAATGAGTCACAGCAGAAGATTTTGCCTGCCTGACAGAGTGAAAACAGCAAAGAGCCAGGAAGAGACAGATTTATCCAGGAAGACAGAGCACCAAACCTCCCTCTGCTATGAGCTTCTGTATCACTAGATGTAGACATGCAGGATTTCAAACAGATATTTCAAACAGTTTCAAACCACCATGTTAACATTATATTAATTTGGCTTGGGGCACATCATAATGTATTGATTTTCCATCTCGAACACTAAGATGTTAGACAATTACAAGTTGTAGAATATTACTAATTCTGCCAAGTTTTTCCAATTATTTTGTCTCCCAAAGGACAAAGAATACAGAAAAGCTTCATACTGAGAAAATTACCTCTTTTTACAAAAAAGAAAAAGAAAAAAAAAAAGAAAAGAAAAGAAAAATAATTAAAGGAAGAAGTATTGTGAATAAATATTCTCTTAAACCAAGGAAGGATCAGCTGAAAAAGAATTCTTTTCCCCTACTGGAAAACAGTTGATGTCAGGCTAAAATAAGGTGCCATTTATTCAGGCACGGATTTACCTTGGGGTGCTCCTAGTAGGAGCTGGACTTGCACCTATAGATCAGCTTTGGAATAGTCAAGGCTTAAAAACAGCTAATAATTACTTAATAAATAGCAACTCATAACCAGACTCCTCTCTGCTTTGGAAGGTCAGTGAATTCCATGTGGGCTCACCATTTCATGTCTGTGCCTGCAGAATCTGTGCCAGAATGGTGCTGGATGAGTGGCAATTTCCAGCACTTGCTGATCTATGGACTTCCATTTCCTGTAACAACCCAGGAGCTCCCTGCTGGACTTGGGCAGGCACACTCACCTTGGTGGTGTTGGCTGACAGGTGAGTCACAATTTGCTCCTCTCTGACCTGGGCCCAAGCGCACATGAAGAGCCCTGTTCCACTTGGATCTGTTCTTGTTTTATGTCTGCACTGACTGGGGCAAGTGATTACACAAATCACAGGACAATGGACATCTGTCCTGGATCTCTGTTGCTGCAACATCCCTAGCCAGCAACACCCAGAGTTTCAGTGTGGATAAATCAGTGTAATGATGAGTGTGTGTTTTCAGGAGAGCCACTGCTTTGTGCTTTATCAGACCTTAAGAAATTTCCCAGCATTATGTCACCATATCAACTGCAGAGAAATCCTAGTAAGCAAAGATTGGATCAAGTCCTAAGTGTCAATTCAGAGTCATAGGACTCTAGGCTTCTATTTTTTAAATACAGTTTCTTGTCTAGGGGGAAAAAAAAAAAAAAAAAGGCAGCAGCAAAATCTGCACAGATCCGGTAGATTTGACATGATGAACAGTTCATATCTGCTAACTGAAGCCTTTTAAACAGATCATTAATTATCAAATTTAAACCAAAATATTTCTTCATCCTTAATGGAGAAGTCTGCTACAATTTCATGGCAGGGCTACAGGATATTAATAGTGAATTTGAAGAAATTGCCTTGTGTATCTCCAGAATTCCCTGCTGCTTGTTGTCCAGCTGTGGCAGTATGAATGGTTTACAGAAGAGAACACTGTTGTCCATAATTTTTACAAACAGCACTGGAGCTCCTGGAGAACTGCAGAGGGCTGGTGCTTCCCCAGGAGAGTTTGCAGGCCCCTCTTGCACCCCTTCCCATCTGTTTGCTTCTCTGGTCACCAAACTGTCCCCTGGGGGCTTTCACCTGATGTCTGCTGTCACAGGGTGCACTGTCCTTCCACAACTGTGTGCCTGGTGTTTCACTTAACAAATCCCTAACACAAAGACAGAAGTCTTCCAAATAAATTGCTAAAATTCAGCCCCACGTAATTTCTCCCTGACTGTTTCGCTTCTACCTGCATGTCAATTGCTTATTTTAATAATTCTCCTTTGGTTTTACCCTCTCTAGAATGATTCTGTATAATTTTTATTCTACCAAATCAATGAATTAATAGTCAGTGAAGTTTCTGAAATGGCTCTTCATGGAGGAGCAGGTGAAGGTGGGCCTCACTGTGCTTTCCAGTATGAAGTACATTCACATGTGCCAGTAACTTTTAATAAGACATAGAAAAATCCCAAGTCCTCACTTTAGTGAGTGAGGTAGCTCATCCCCAGATGCTCAATTTGCAATTTTAGGAAGTATGTGGCTCTCAAACTTCCAGGTAAATATGAGCCTAGAATGACCAAGGCAGATACTTGGATGTGCAGAGCACTTGGGACAATTACCTTATTGCCTTATTCATTCCTGTGAGGTGTTAACCCAGACTCCCAGGAATGGTAATTTAGATGTCACGAGGAGTTATTGAACTCCTCATGTAAGAAAGATCTGTACAATTTGCTGTGAGTGACATCTCAGTGTCACAAGGGGGTGATAGCTGGATGACAGTGCCACTTACTTGTTTCTTCCCCCATCAAAAAGAAGAAAAAATTAGAAAATGTAATTTGTTATATTATTGATTTTTAATAATTTTTTCACATTTTAAGAATGTTTTGCACTTGGTGCTGTACAGCTGAGGAACTAAACCCTTTCCTCAAAAGGCTTTCAAAGAAAAACTGCACTAGCCACAGAAAGATGGACTAAACCAGTCCTGGTCAATATAGTAGTCTGTGAGTTAAATATTTGCTCATTTGTATGGCATAAAATGAGTGTCATTTCTGATTAACTGGGCTTGGTTAGAAAGCTGGAAGAGTAGCACTGCCAGGACAAGCTGGAGAGCAAGTTAAAGACAGGAAAGAGCTGTGTCATTATCACAAGAGCTGGGGACAAACAGAAGATTCTCCTATGCAGGAAAGGACTTTCTGATCTCTCCCCATCCTGATTCCCATTTTGTGCTATTATGAGGGTCTGAAGGAATGAAGAAGAGTAGGAGCTTAAATTAAAACATAAAACTCTTGTGAATGTAACTGGGGAAGACTTTCACTCCTGCATTGATCATGCAATCTGGAAGAAGTGCTGCTTCTTAAAGAAGTAAAATGTAAGATTTGGATAAGGAGGTGAATTTCAGTTTTAGGGCATTAGCTTTTGTTCCATGAAAATTCCTTTAAGCCACTAATTCAGATCAATAAATAACCAGAAGAATAATCCATGGACTACTACTTAGACCACCACTTGAGTGTTTCAAGAATATAACTTAGAAATGTGATTTCCCCCACCCCCATCCCATCCCACAGAAAACTTGTGATTTTATGTGCTTTTTTATGCATGTATTAAACAAATGGCACAGCTGAATAGCTTTTCTTAAAAACTGGACATTCACCAAAAAGAAGTTTGCCAGCACAGACAATTAGGCTTTCTTCTTTTAACAATAGATTGACTGACTGGCACATTTGAAATGCGAGCGTATTTTTTATTCCTCCGTTCACCCTTTGAGCTGATAAACATGAACAATGGGAAACAGCTGGGACAGGAAAACATTTTAGTTTGTATTTTCAAAGCAAGCAAGAAATAAACCCATCAGTGGGAGCCAGATCACATCTTCTGCCTTAGGGGTAGTCAGCAATTGGGGGGAAAAATACGATCCATATTTTTAATCAAACATTACATATTTATTAATGTGCAGCTGGCCTATTGTGTGCATGATTTTTTTTCTTTAACGCTGTGCTGCGTCCGTCAGCCTGACATTGTTCTGTAACTGACATTACTCTATAAGGATCTGGAAATGCACAGATTTAATAGGAATCATTGAGACAATTGCTTTCTGTATTATTAGGTCTGTGTGACGTAGGTACCATCTGAAATTCAATTTTAGAAGAAAAATAAGATATTGTTCTATCAAGGCAATTTTGTGCACCTGTGATACAGTAAGAACATACACCCCCATGCTCCTATTTTCCTCCTCACTCATCTAACTCCACGGCCGTTTAATGATATGTGCCACTCTTTTGTTAAAAATGTTTGGCCAAATGTATTTTGATGCTTATTGAGATTAAACTTTCAGTACATCTCCCTGGTAGCAAAGGTTGGGCTGTTCATTAGTTGGAGGTTTGGCCTTGTCAGGTTCCATTGACTGCTGGCTAAAAGGATCACTTTATCATCATTTGTCTGCAATGGAGACAGTCTTTATTCAGCCTTGATTCCTCTGGGGTCACAGCTGTCATAACTTCACGTGCTTTATAATGCAGACCCCAGTTTCACAATCCCCTTAGGTAATTGTCTAATAGATTCAGTTTACCTTAATATAGATAATATGTTATTTACAAAGAAATACAAGGGAAAGTGAGGGACAATATTGCTCAAAACATCCCCCTCCTAAGCTTGGGATCAATCATTTGGAAATTATGTTAAACTCAGTTCTGATTTTGAATCCAAAAGGGAAATATACCTCTTTTTCTGAGTTTTGCTCTATTTTACTCTGATTCTTCAGCTGCAAATCTCTAGACTGAGCCTAGAGATTTTCTGCTGATGAAAGTTGAGATAACTCTGCAAATTTTGATAAGGCTATGGTGTTTTGGAGAATGAGGCATTCATTTTCCTTTACAGTTCAGGTCCTGAATATTTTATGTGCTGAAAACTATATTTCAATTTAACTTGAAACAGTAAGTTTGACTTCAGGTCAGTGTGTTAACCTTTTGAGCCAGAAACCAGCAAGGGCAAGGATGGGGCTACTGCTGCCCCTTCTTGTCCAAGGCGGGCACCCACCCTGGTGCTCTGAGGAGGGTCTCTCTTCTATGGAGCTCCTCCAGTTTTGCATCCTTGACAAAGGAACTGGAAATGACACAATTTCCTCCAAAACAAGGCCAAAGAATCAGCTTGTCTCCATTTGATTTAGTAAAACCTGAAATCTTTTTACAAAACCTGGAAGAGCTCCATCATGAGCATGTGAGAAGCCCATTTTTGAGTGCCTTGGTAACCAGTGCATTCCCCTTGCAGGTCAGCTGCTGCCTTTTTCAGAACCATAAAGCATAGCTCCCCAGAGGAGATGGGCTGAGTAATTTCCACATTTGGTTTTCTTAAAAATTCTTATTAAAAGTTAGAGGAAAAAATCAGAGCTTGATTTTCACACTGGTACTACTGCTTTTACAAAGTGCTGGCAGCTTCAGTTTCTCTAAATAAGATCTACTTCTAATATTTTTATTTGTATCTTTTAAGGATTACACAGAAACAATTCTATGCTTCACAGAAAGTAGTTGCCACATTATTTTGTTAGTGTCCCTACCAATTAAAATTTGCATTTCACTATTTTTCAATAGGAAGAATGATGTTGCCAAAGTATCCAGAAAATGCATTTAAAACAGGGACAGTTCTACACCAAATTTCTAATATAGAGCTATATGGGTCCAGAAAGATCCCTCTTTGAAGGTAACTGCTTAAGGGGAGCAATTTCAGAGACTTTAATCATTACCAGAAATCTTTTATGTAACGTAAATATAATGAAAAATAAATACCTTGTGGTGGGAGTCTAAACTTCAAGAGGGAAGTTTGTGGATGCTCAAATCCACAGAATGGTCCCACACCTTCCTCTGCAGGAGGATTCAAACACCAAATCCTCTTCATAATTCACTGACTGTCTATTTCTTTTACAAAGTTTTCCTGAATGCGCGTCGGTATTTTTGAAACAAAACATGTCCTCCATCAATGGCATCTTCTCACAGTAAAGTTTCTTTCCAATTCCACTCAGTCATACCTTGTGTGTGAGCTTATGCACCACCATGTGTTGAATTTCCCAGCTGATATCTTAACTAGAAGCTGATTTTCATTTGAGCTTCTAATTCAATGCCACAACTCATTGCACGGCAATATCTTAATTACAGTAGATTGATAAGTAAACAAGGAAATGCAGCTGTAGTGTTGTTGTGGAAAGTTACCCTTTAATTATTAGCTTTCATTTATTTTTTATTATTTTTTCCCAAATATCTTCCATATAATAAATTAATTCAAAATAGCTATAGAAAAAATTAATATTACATAGGGGGAAAAAGCAACAAAAATCCTCACAACCCTCAAAGCAATCTTTTAAAGGATTGCATAAAAACTGTATATAAATGCCTGTTTCCATGTGTACTGCTGCACCATCCATGAAAACAGCCTTTAAGACAACTCATCTCACAAAGGAAAATGTCACTAGATATAGTGTTGATCATTAGAAGCACTACAGTGCATTCGTCTGCTTGTACCCCACTTTGATTACTATACAGCAAAGATGGCCACAAGCACTCAGAAAGTTTTATTGAGGCTTAAATCTTCATTCAAATGATGTAAAGGGGCATTGAATGAAGATTTAGAACTCTATAAAGCTGCTTGGCAGTGTCTGTGGCAATCTATGCCACATAAAAACTGAAATGCTTCTACTTTCTTATTGAAACATTTCTACTGTAATTCTTTAATATTAGGTAGCAGCCACAGTGTTGGGACATTACCACATTTGGGAGTATTTCTCTTACTGAGGGTTTGCCTGCAATCAGTTGTGCAGGATATTATAGAATGTTGATGTCTAGGACATAATGGAAGAGGAATTGTTACTGCAATTACATATTATTATGCTTTTCAGAAGATAATGTGGGTTCATTCATGTGAGTATTTTGAAGTAGCAAATACCCTAATTGCTTACATGTCTGTTATAATCCTAAATCCAGTTGACATATCTGATGTACTGTTGCATTTTAATCTGGCCACTTGCACGTGTCCTCTTTATGATTTTCCTCTGACCTGCATGAACTGTGCAAACAAGGAACACTAGTGTCTTGCATATTGCCTTTGCAGTTTTGGTCTGAGTAAACACCCAGGGGACAGAGAGACAGCACTGTGACCATGTGTATTTTTTTCAGGAATATAGAATTAGCCTGTGCAAGAGCAGGGTAGGTGATCTGATTGTGATATAATGACAAATTTATGAAAGAGTGTGTGTTCTGCTCCAACTCTCCTCTCACAACGTGTTGGATTGATGAAAGATGTGTGGCAAAGTATTCACCCATTCACTTAACCAGAAAACAAAGGCAGATGATTAAGAAACATCAGTATTCTGAAGCAGCAATCAAACTGACCCTGCCAAGGAGGGAAGAACAGCGAGTCCAGCCAAAAAGTGCTGCAGTTGTCTCGTATTATAACTGCAGGTGTACAGGCAGCACTTTTTCACAGACTTTCCTGAGGCAGCAAACAGGGCCAGACAACAACAGCTCACTCCATGGAACAGCTTGGTGCTTATGGCAGTCTCACATGCACATGGAGTGACAGAAAATGGTCAAAGATGTGCTTTTAGAAATTCCTGCTTAATGATCCACTAGAGGGAGCTTATGTATAACCTCTGCCAGGCCAATTATCTCAGAACCTGATATTGCATAATTAACAAAGATGAGGTAGTTATGAGAGGGATACCTGCACTGCTGTTCTTTTCTTGGTGTGCTCAGGAATGGCACTTTCGGAGTCTCCAGCTCTATCCAGAAGAGCGATTTGCGTTTGTCAAGTGGAATCAGCATTCTCATTGGCATCAGCTGGGATTCACCTTCATCACTGACACACTCAAACCTGAGAAAAAACAGCCACTGCTGGGTGAGGACTTACACTTAAAGCATTAGCAAAGCTTCACCTAACCTATCCTCTGTCCTTGCTTTCAATTCTGACTGGAAAACAAGAATTTAGTGGCTATGATTCCCACAGAAGAAACCAGCAAACTACCCAGACTGCAGCCTTGGCTTCAGTTTGTTTCAGCAGGACAAGGCTTTCAGCACAGGGTTTGCCTGGTACTAATTGTTTTCCAACTGAAAACTGCCTCCTTTCTCTGGGAGACAGCTGGGATCAAAATTGGTGTCCTTGACAATATTTAACATGCAAACACCTGCAACTATTCCCTATAGTGTTAGCTAATGAAAAGACAGGTTTAACTCCCGTATCACAAATATCAACTTTAGTTTAGTAGCAGAAATGTACTTGCAATTACAATTCTAGCTAAATCTAGACATAATACACTTTCAAGATACATACCCACACAGTCTAAGTAGTCAGATACACTATCAAAAAGCTTATCATAAAACTTGAAATTGCTGTATCCTTTACACTCGTTGCCTTTTTTTCTTTCTGTTTTTTCTGTTGGAAGAGAAAACTTATGACTACACTTCAGCTGTCACCAGCTTTCAAGGTTATACTGATAGGAATGAGAAACATATTCCTAATCTGCATACCAATGCATTGAGAATGCAAAAGGCAGGCTTTTTGCCATTGAATAGATGATGATAAGGTCTTAAGTCTTTTGAATTTCTTGTGTTGTACTTGTATTATCATATGATTTCTTAAGCCAAGAATGAATATGTAAATTTCTTGCCACTGACTTGCTCCAAAATAATGGACATTACACTTGCACAGTGGCAATTCAGAGTGTAAAATTGATTAATATTTGTTTTCAAAATGACATGCAATGATGTATGGATCCTTTTACAACTTAAATTAATACTTTAAAGAGATGAATGGTCTCTACAGAGGATGTTAAAGTTCAAGCTGAGAAATTTGCATATTTATATTACAACCAACTGATAATAATTGTCGAAACAGAATGTAATGTGGTTCGTTTTTCATTTTAATCTGGTTGTACTCAAACACAGGACCTCATTAACTTCCAGCAACTAATACAGCATTATCAGTCCCCATAAACCAGGCTTGCCTTGAATTTATGAATTTCAAAGACTATTTCCAGTGGTGAATCGCTGTTAAACACTGGGTCAGTCACTAGCAGGTGAACTCCATGTCAGATGCTGTAGAAGCATGAAAGTTACCTGGGCTGAAGTGCTGGAGAATCCCATGGCCAGGTGCCTACTTTGGCTCCTACACTCAGAACCAAAACTAAGGTGTGATATAAACATCTTGTCTTTGGAAGCTCACTCAAACACAGACTGGTTTCCTCTGGATGACCAAAATCAGGACACCCAACTTTGTCCACTTCCTATGTTAGGCAGTATTCTTTTACATTAAAAAATAATAATAAAACCCCAACACAAAATGAGCAAGAGATTTTTCATTGAGATATAAGTTTTGCAAAAGGAAAATACATAAATTGTGATTGAGTAGATAAGCAAACTTGGATGATATTGAGGATACTACCCAAATAAATACTATCCACTTGGGTTTAAGTAACAGTAACAGTAGCAATTAGCAGTATATCACTTTTCTGAGGAGAGAAATATAAAATAAGCATGCTGTCAACATGTCTTGGGTAGCATTATAGGTATTCTTGTGGGTATTCTTTTACATTTCCAGATGTATTGGGAAAATGTACATCTCTCTAAGAATGAACAGTTAGCAAGAAACTTCACAGCTCTGTGAGTTTCTTGTGATTAAATGGATATTGAATCTTCTAATAACAATACTTATTTCTTTAGCTCACTAGAAGTTGATGGCTATAAAAAGAGGAAGCTTTGCTTACAGTGCACCACCTTCAACTGTTTTTCATTTTCCCACACTAGCATTGGTTAAAGGCTGGCATGATCTGTTCAAGAGGTCTGGTGTGTGGCTGCTCTGGTGGGATGGAGGAGCAAATGTGCCTTTCCTTTAATGCTGTAACAGCTACAGGAGCTCAGGACTCAAAGGGGATGTCTGACAGCTGGCAATAGCTGCAGTATGGATGCATTTGGAATCTCCAAACTGTATTCCTACAGGGAAGAGGATAACATTCCTAAACTAACTTCCTGTAGTCCAAATATTGTCTTTAGGCAAAGAACAGGGCACTTAGGTCAGCCCTATGGCTGCTGTGTACAGTATTGGGAAAATCCCAGGAGGCTGTGAAAAAGAGAAGGAACACTATAGAAACTCTGGGAAGAAAGTAAATGTGTACTTTGCTAATAAGAATACCAAGAATTTTTACTTAAGTGAATGAAAAGCTCTAAAATGTCAATACCTGGCTGTCATTATAACTTATTTCCTAAGAAGCCATCCAGACTTCCCATTTCAGCCTCACAAAAAAACTTTTTTATAGATATTCCTATCAGCTGACAAATCCCTGAAGGACAACCTGTTCCAGCCTGTTCCAGCTGCACAGTGATTGAACATTCATTTGTTGCAACTTTATAATGGGGCAAGAATTGACTCTTTGGATGCTCCTCACAAAATAAGTCCACAGAACAGACCAGGAAGATGCCTTGTTGAATTCCCAAATTTGTTATTGACTGAGCTATGCTGCATCCGGGCCACCACAAGGCTTGAAAACTAATTTAAAAAAAGGGAAGGCTGAGCAGTGAAACATCTTCTTCCTATCATCCATCCTATATGTTGGTAACTAAATGATGACTAAATAATTGATTTTTCATAGTGAAGGGTATGTACCTTACTATAGACCTCTGTAGTGGGACTTGTGCTGTAACATATCCACAACTGATTAAGAAAAAAGGAGGAGTGCATCTCCTGGTGGCAATTTAATATCTAGTACATTACCAGGACAGTAAAAACATGAACTGACTGAGGCTTGGCAAAGAATATCTGAGCAACTTGGTGATAAAATGGCCAAAGAGACAAGATGCTGACAAAAAGCAAGCATTGCACAGGTGGGGGGAAGGGAAGAGAAAACGATACCCCAAACCAGAAACACAGTATGGCACCCTGAATAATTTATTATCACTTAGCAAAGTGGGAGAGTAATTATGGACAGTAAACATTAACTCAATGCTTAGGTGAGGAATGGAAAAAACATTATTTATACACAGCATCCCTGACTGGTGAATACTTTTCTGTGTTTGATCTCAAAGGTGGTATTGGAGAATAACATAGAGAAAAATAATAATGACAACAACAATTTGGAAAGGTTACTGAAAAATTAATTGGATAAGATTCATTTGATAAGGACAGGAAAGCTTGAGGAAAGTTTTGTCAAGAGTCTATAAAAACACTCCCTAACATGGAAAAGGTGATTTGGGAATGAATGGTCACCATTTCTCATAGTACTACATCAATTAGGGAGCAATCTGGGAAATAAAAAACCAGCAGGTATGTAGAAATACATATCACTTTATATGTTTCCTATTTTATCAAAACCGACTTTTCTACTATATTTGGATGTTAAAATTGTGTGTGGGTTCAGAAGATGACTGGAGAAAATTCAGACAAGAAATATCCATCAGAGATTATTAAACACAATGATGCAGATCTAAACAGCAGCCCCTGAATTCCAGATTGCTGGAAACAGTAAAACTGCCATGGGGGAAGCTTCATGTCATTGCTGCAGCCTTATGCCTGCTTTTGCAGACATCTGCAGGAGCCAGTCTGTAGGGCTAGCTGCTTGCACAGAGCACTGCTGGGCTGCAGTGGAGTGCAGGAATGGCCAGAACTGGAACACAACCATTCTTGTCCTGCCCTAGTCTCAGTGAAGCACATCACAGAACATTTTGCTTTTCAACCCCAACAACCATACTGGCAATATTTTCTTACTGTAGCAAAATTCTTTGCCAGTGAACCAAGAGTTTTGTAGTACAAGTTCCAGCAATCCCTAGAAGGCAATGAGGGCAAGTTAAGCCATCAGAAATATATATTTACACGTGGAAATTGTTACTAATACTGCTCTTCTTTACTCCAGAGATGACTCCATTTCCACAGCCTTGAGAAACACATGCACACACACACACAGACACAGAGAAACAATCAATAGATACACTTAGAAAGCCCCTTATACCATGTTGTGCTCCATGGATTTTGATAATATCAATCATAATTGAGTTAGATAAAATCCATCTGACTTTCAGGATGCTGGGGTCAGCTGGGGACGCAATGCCTCACTTCACATCAATTACCACATGTAGTAAGGTGGTGGTAAGCAATCCCATTTGATAGTTTGCAGCTATAAATAATTATATGGCAATAGCAGTAAAGTTGGCTCTTGGGCACAATACAGAATCATGAATTTTCATTTACTTATATCTCAGAAGCTGTTAGGCCTCCTGGTTTGAAATGTGAAACCCTGATTAGGTGTATCAGTTTTTCTATTAATACAATATGTGCAGCTGGTAGGTGCTTTTGAATGAAGACTTTATACTTTTTCTTATTTTGTGAGAATATTTTCGTTACAAATATGACCACATGATGCACAAGGATTGATTAGAAATTGCTGTGACAAAGCAAACATGGTTTCAGTCTGCTTTATTATCATATTCCATCTTTCATTCAATTTAGAGTCTGTCCCATCTAAGTCTCTGCAGGATTTCAGTAAGTTTTTTGTTTTACATGCTGTAAAATAAATTCTCAGCAATTTCAAAACATCCAGAGTAAAGCAGGTTTATTAATCAGAAGAGTGGTGCAGAAAGGTTCCAAAAAGGATCAGATATTTTTTGTACTTCCCTGCTTTGGCTGGTTATCTGTCCCTTTTAAAATGCTGGTTTTTATTACATACTTTGTATTTTTTAAGAACATTAGTGAACAGGGGCAGAATGGACATAAAGGCAGATTAGGAATAAGGTAGGAGCATGCGATGGAGTTTAGCTGCTTTAAGTGTGAAAATCAGAAAGCACCAGGCTGAGGAACACCTAAGGAAAGCCAGACAGGTACAATAAGAACAGGACGATGGGGCAGAGAACTGGAAGAAGTACAAAGGCCAAGTCTTCCTAAACATATCAAGGTATCTCTATAGTCCCTAAAAATGCAATAGAATTCATTTGATGTTTTAAAAGCAATGTGGAAGTGGGGGCTGGGAAGATGTACAAAGCTCACCTGACAAGAAGAAACCCTCACAAGTAGCAGCTTCTGTCATGCACCCACCACCTTTCACCATGGATCAGAGAATGACAGAGGAACACTTCATGCTCTGTCCTAGAGATTTCCATGGTGGAAAAGGGGCTGATTTCACTGAGGAGCTTGTTTTGAGAAGTGAGTCTGCCATAAAGAGGGGTTACAGAGCACAGAACACTGCTTCCAGTTTGCAGAGTGCTGGGGCTGGAGGTGTTGAACAGGACAGGAGGCAGGGAAAACCAGCCCTGGGGCAGTGCCTGGAACCAAATGATGTGAAATGGGGTAACAGTGGCTGTGCAATACCAGGCAGGTTTTAACAGTCAAGAACAAAAAAAAGATGCTTCATCATCAAGATGGTGACATGGGATCTAGATTTTAGGAAAGTCTTGCTCTTTCTTTCACTCTGACCTGAAGACCAATTGTGAAAACCATTAGCATTTTGATCAGTAAGGAAAATCAAAAAATGTTCAGCAACCTGAGAAAGAATTAATCTAAGAAAAAGTCTTCTAAACAGGAGGAAGATTAAATGCATTAAGGATGTCATAGATATTTGAACAAGAGTCAATGATTTAAAGGAAAGGCAGATCACGTGCCAAAGGAACGCATAGTTGTCACTAATTCTAGATGAGTCATTAAAAAGCATTTGAATATAAAAGGGAAGGCTTGCTGTAGGATCAGGTAAGAATTGTGTCCTTAATTATGATTTGAGAGGACAGACCTCATTTTAGTAATGCAACCTATGTAAAAATTTGGCATCCATTGCTTTGGGAGGCCTAGGTCACAGCCCACAGAGCAGCATTTGCTGGTCAGAGAACTGGTATTTAGCAGCATGAATTGAACTGCAATCAACAAGGAGTCTGATTTGTGTTCTAAATTAGTGTTTAGCGGCATGATCTGAACTGCAATCAGGGGAGAACTTATAGCCTTTTCTAGGGGGAGCAAATGGATAATTTCCAATCTCATTACAGAAAATATTTGTAGCATCTTAAATTAGGTTGGAAAAGATCCCAAATTATTTTAACATGAGATCTATAGGAGAACTTTTTGAGTATGTTTTAGAGCAAAAACCTGCAGAAATTTAAAGGCTCTAGTAAAAGACTTACTCTTAGCACGCCTTTTATAATTTTTCACATTATAAAAGGAAAAACCTCTGAAAACCCATTGTAATATAACAAGTAGGTATTTTGTTGCTGTGTTTTTTACTCTATTCATTCATTTCTCTGCTCTATAGCACACTGCAGTACCTGCATGAATTGTTTGTTTTTTCTTCAGCAAACCAGAATGCCTCCCAGAAAAATTTCAACACATCTTGATAAGAAAGGTATATTGCCTTGTGTCATAGGCCAGTTTCCTGAGGTCACTGCTCAGAGCATATTTGCTCATAACATCAAATAATAATCCCTAGCCATATTCAAGAATGTGGTGGCCTTACAGTGACCCTGATGCCCTGTGCATCATCCCACTGGCACTGCTGTCCTTGTAACTCTGTCATCTATTTGATATTATACCCCAAATACAATATTGCACAATATGCTCATAATTTGATATTCTAATGATCACCTCCCATGCTGGTTTTGTACATTTTGTGTTTGTCTTGTGTTTTATTTCTTCTCCTATCTCAATCACAGCCAACGGTCACTGTGAAGATCTGGCTCCCCGGCCTGTTGCCATTGCTCTGCATATTCATGAGCAAAATCTTTCCATATCCACATGGCAAACCTTTCAAACTGTCATAAAGAAGAAATAATCACCTTTTCTTTAAAATCTAACAAAGCCCACCAGAGCTGTGTTCTTTGTATAATAGTTAACATTGTCACTAGTAATCAATTTATTTTACTGGTAAAGACAGTATTCTCATGACAAGTCAAAGACCTTTGGAAACAGTACATCTGTGCCTGCTATTTAAGCACACACAGACACAAAGAAGCAGAATATATTAGAAACAAAAAATATGTCAGCTTGTATAATGGTCCCATTGTTTGCTCTACCAGAGAGGGATTGTGCCATAACATATGATGCTGAATGTGCTTTTCTTGTCCTCCAGCCTTCATAATAAAGTATTTGATGCAAATACTCTAATCACATGGAGAAGATGCGGATGCTAGCTGTCCTTCCTTTCATTGCTATCCCTGCTGCTTCAAGAAATATATTTTTATGAATATTAAAAAACCCAAACAGCAATTTGATGGAATTCTACTTTAGTGTGTTACTTTTAATAGCAGGTGCTTGGTTCACACTTGGCTCAATATGAGCCCCTCTGCCAGACACTGGAGCTACATCGCAGCAATGTTCAGGAAATGGTACCTCTCTTGTGCCTTCTCCATGAGGCTGCTTAATTATTTTGAATAGGATAAACCAGAAAAGGTAAAAAAGGCACAGAGACCAGCATATGCCCTATGAAATTGTTTCACATATAGCATTGTAACTGTATGCAGCCCTTTGCAGCATATGCACTTCCTAATGGGTAGTGCCCACAATTTACAGAAAAAAAGTGGCTTTCCAGAGTGTAGGAAGAGGAAGAACAGGTCAGTTCATTCATTTATAACTCTTCCTCCTGTGCAGGGGAAGTCTTAAGTCTAAGGTGCAACTTCAAATCCACGAAGTGATCTTAACTAGGAAGGAGCATATTGGCCTTTAATTATGCTGCATGGACCACAGAATTACCCAGTGCTAAAACAGTTCCTCCAGTTCAATATTTCTGTTCCTACTCACTCATTTATCAATGCTTGATAAAGAACAGGGAACATCTGCCCATGAGAGAAAGACAAAGGGCAGGAATAACTTTGGAGAGGCTGATGGCCTGTAATAAGGACTGGCAGCAGAGAGGAGTCACAGGTCCACCCCAGCCACACTCCACAAAGTGCCATTTTCTGTTGACAGACAGCAAACCCCTTGGCAAGCTTGTCCCTTCCCTGGCTGTGCAGAGAGCTCTGCACAGCTGGAACCTGCCAGTTTTTCTGTAATGGGAGAAAGGGTCCCCCATGAAACAAACAGGACAGGGATTTTTATCCCAGCATACTTTGTTGTAGTGCAGCTACATCACATTTCTACCAGAAGCAGCAGCCTCAATCCTATTGTACCTAGTGCTGCACATCTCATGGTGTGGTGCAGGAGCTGCCTGGAAAACAGGGGAGTCTCCAGAGTTCTGCTTTGTGAGACATAAACATGCTCTTCCCAAGCTGTTTGGTAGGAATATCATAATGCTTCTCGGCTGTCTGGGTTTGGAATGAAAGGATAGAGCAGGTAAATACTCTTCTGCTTTCCCTTCCTGGGCGCCCACTCACAATTGGGCTGTCACATGCATGCCTACATGAGTTGTATTGCATCCACTGAAGCAGCACATGGGGCTTTAGAAAATCAATAGCTTCCATGTTATATTATCAAATTTCATACTTTCTTTCCTTATGGCAACCAAGGAAACTTCATGTGTGTGTGAGTCAGCCATTGCAGAAAGCAATAATGCATCAAAATCAACATTAAAGCAGCACTAGTTAAGTGAAATAGACCAAATATTGCCTGCTGCAGCATGCAGCCAGTATGAAACAAGCAGAAATAAAATCAGAGACACAATTAAAAAGCTCTGTTAAAGGTACCTGATATTGTGCACTAGGTCCATGTGGCCATTAAGGTCTGGCACGAGCAGAAGGGGCCTGCAGTGGTTTGTGAAAGGGATGGAGCTCCTTGGGACTCATTAACAACCTCAGCAGCCCTTCCCCCAGACACCGGGCAATGTAACAGAATTCCTACATCTCAAAAGCCCACTCTATAAACAGAGATGAAATCTGAATATTCAAACCTCCAGCCCTCCTGCTGAGCACAGCTGAGCATGCTGCAGCTCAACTTCAAAGCCAGAGAGTCATGAGAAAGGAAGCACAGCCTGGTGGCACTGGGGACTGGGAGCTGGTGCCTGGCTGGGCTGGATGGCTCTGTGTGTGTGCTGTTAAATGTGCTGTAATGTACACAGCACATCTTCACCTTTGCAAAAACAGGCTCAATATTTGGCTTTTCTCAGGGTCAAAAGCACCTAGTTATTACTCGACTGCTAATTTGCATTTCAAAAGGCCAGGCCAGCTCTCAATATACCACTGCTTTATTATAACTTACTGTGGGTTGGATAATAATTTAGGTTTGCAGTGAGAGCAGAGGTTATTTTGTGCTGGGGCCAGGTGCTTCAAGCCATGGAGTGTCTGAATCCTGGGGCATGTGGCTGGGACCATGCACACCAATCCCCATCACCAGGTCTCTAAGCTGCTCCTGGCCAAGGATGGAAATTCTGATTCCTGGGGCACAACAAGAGTCAGGCTATACTACAACAGCCAAGATTCGTGATTTAAAAAAAATTTCATGGATTTGGAGATTCAGTTGTAGTTCCCTGTGTTGCTCAATTTTGAATTTGCATCTTCTGCATGCCTAGCATATAATCAAACCACTGGCAGTTCAGAGGATCACTATCAGTGGTAGGTCCCTCAAAACTTAACACTGTTCTGACTTCCCTACTCCTGTCCCAATATTCACTAAAACAAAAGCACCCTTCCTCCAAACCATTTCCCAAAACAGAAAGTTTGAAATTTAGACTGGAAGAAAGTAATACCCCTTTTGAGGGAGCAGTACAAGAAGATGCATTGTCTTACTAGGGCTTCTGCTGATGCCCAGGGACTATATCCAATGTTTTTGTCTAGCATTCCATGCAAGTGTCATTAGTGACACCTTAACACATTCAAGCTCACCTCTAACTCTGTGATTCTGTGTAATGAACAAGCATGAAGGAGCCTGGGGTGCCTCCTTGTGAAAGTGTCCAAAGGTGTGCTTGTAAGAACATTGTTTCTGTAGGAGTGACCAGAAAACTCCCAATTAAGGAGGACACTGTGAAGAAAACTATTTGTCTGTTCTTTATGACTTAGCATTTTTAAATTGCCTAATTGCAGTTGTTGAGGTTTGTGCTAGGATAGTTCACAGCCTGCAGTGTTTGAAATGAGACATGTACCTGCAATGCAGCCAGACAGGAGCACTGCTGACATCCCTGGCAGAGCTATTAGAAGTTCCTGCATCTGAGGGTAAGATCGATTTACCTTTCTTCATCTTTTGGAAACACAGACTGAACTGTAATCTCTTTGGTTTTGGTAGTGGATTTACTTGTTGCTTCTTTTATCCTTAATGGAAACATACACTTTTACCTTTGGCTCACTCATAATTTCTGTTTGCTCTCTGAGCTCTCAGACTGATCCCTCTTATGCCCTGTAATCCAGCACTTTCTAATTACCTCTATTGCAAGGCCCATTCTAAAAGGTAAAATTATAAGAGCATTTGTGCAATCTATGCCCAAGTCTCTCAATATGTCCTTGTCAGGCTGTAATAGCATCATTGCCTCTCACTGAGGGCAGGGCCTCTCTGAAGTTCAGATGGTAGCAATGGAAATGTGGGCTGGTAACTCATTGATAGGTTCCATTTTTCACTGTCACTGGAAGCATTTTTATTAAGCAGGTATGTTAAAAGTGAGAGGTTTTCAAGAGCATGCCATGAGGTGTGTTGCAGTTGGGAAAGCCATCTTTACACTGACAGCAGGTGCAGAGATCCATCCTGATGGGGATCTTAAAAAAAAATATTGATCTGAGATTAACTTTCCTGGCCACTGTATATCATATGCATGTAATCAAAACCTCAGCATGTATCTGGCAGTAAAAATATCTGGTTGCTATTAAATGAAAAGTGAGGTGATGATGAGAGATTTCCACAGTTCAGCATGTTGCTTATTGTTGGGGTCACAGGTTTGGAGCTGGAGGAGGAGGAGCAGGGCAGGAACATTCATTGCAGGCCCTGATTCTAAAAACTTTCAAACCTTGGTTTTACTTAACAACAAAACTTGTATGTATGAATTACACATGTGCACACTATGTGTGAACTCTGGCACTAGATATTTACTCAGTAAACTGCCTAGCTGGCAAACAGCTTTTAGTATAGCACAGTTGCACCTCTAAACTGCACTGAAAATTCCTACAATCAAGAAAGCTTTCTTATCATGTATTGTTTTAATGAAGAAACAACCAAAACCAAGATCTGGAACAAAGGGAATTGTATAACAAGAAGTGAATTGCAAATAAAGATTCTGGGTTGTGCCAAGAAAGAGATAGAGCAGCTTTTCCCTCCAGTTACTGCCCACTTTATCTGTTCATCCCACCAAGACTGAACACAACAAGCTGGGTGACTGTCCAGAGCTGCTCCTTCCCCAGCTCCAGCACTCAGCAGCTCTAAGGGAACTTTGGAACAGTGAACCAAACAAAACCTTCACCTGTTCCTGCTCTCCTCAGGATGCTGGAGGGTGAATCTCTCATTGTGTCCATAGCATTTACTAAGACAATAAGAAGGGAAAAGAGTGTCTGGAAAGGTGTTGGTGAAATTACCACTACCTAATTTATAGTGAAGCTGAAGCAGCTTTTGAGCTGATTAGTTACTTACATCATGGTTTGGAGATGATTAATATAATTATGCTCAGCCAACTGCTTTTTGTGCAATGACAGATTAAATATTTATTTTAATTACAAGGTATAAAGCAAAACTTTTCTGAAGGTGTTGTTAGTGTATTTGTAAAACATGTCTGATCAATAGCTCAGCTGACTAAAATTTGTAGTTAATTAAATTAAGAATTTATGACAGATTTTACTAATTCAAGACATTCTTGGTAATCCCAGCACATATTGAGTTGGTATGGAGAAAAGACATCCTTCTCAAGTCCCCAAATGAGCCCCAGCACATCAGGGTGGGACCTGTGCAGATGGGAAATCTGTCCTGCTAAGGACCAGCCTGATGTATGTAAATGTCAAGGCTACCAGTGCAGCACATCACTGGCCAAATATTTCAGCTTATCATGACACAAACACTTTCTCAGAGTGAAGATGTGAAGTTTAACTGTGTTCACTCAGTCCTAACAATGTGAGGCTATACTGGTTTTGTTTTTCCCAACCTGTTTGACATAAAACAGTGTTGATCTTTTAATCTGATATTCCAATATTTAGGTCTTTCACAGGGGAAAAGAGATAGGGTAAAATCACTTTTTTGATGCACATAAATTATTTCATTCTACATTTCCATAAGACAAAGACTTTGGAAAAAGTTATTAATTGCAGGTAAGCCATATCTGTGACACATCACATAATATTATTTCTTCAAATGCCTATTTTTAAGTAATATCAAAACTACAATGATAAGTATTTCCTTGTGAAAAGAGAGAAAAATTAAATTATGAAAAATAAATTTAATTTTGTTTTCCTTTTTTTCTGAAGAAAAAAAAATAAAAATAAAAATTCCTCAGAAGCTCTAAAAATTACTGTTCCATTTGATGGGGAAACAGTCAAACTTTCTTTTATAGACTGATCCAAAACTTTCTTTTAGTTATGGGAGATTGCAGGATAAATCCAGGCACATTTACACCCTGAAGCCCTGAAGGCAGGATGAGAACTCCAATGCAAATGCAGAATATATCCAACTGGTTTCTGCAGAGTTATATTTCTAAGGTACACAGAGTTATATTTCTAAAGTATTTCCTGTGTTGTTGAAGGGTGTCTCTACAGCCTCATCTAGCTGTTTCCAGAGAGAAGGAATTGCTGGTTATTACCTGACTTGTGACTTGGAGTCAATTCTAAATGCAACTCTCATTTTATTGCAGCTGCAACTAATATTAATTATTAGGTACAAGTTAGCTATACATTTAATGACCAATTCCTTCCATATCATAGACTGTGGGATTTGATGAGAAATAGAAAATGCATTAAAATAAAGGATAATTCCTTTCAGCATTATTTCCCGTTTTAAAAGGAAAAAAAGGACCCTGACAATCAAAGTAAGCCTATTTCCCTTGTTCTAACAAATGAAACCACTCTTATACAAAAAGATGAATTAATAACTCCTATGTACCAGCATCAGAGATTGTCTATGGAAGAAAAAAATAACCCTTTTCCATTTGGATTGTGCTGATAACATTTATTTTTCTCTTTCCATCTGGAAACCCTGTGGGTATCATAAGAATTGTAGCCAAGCTGATTGGGGTCATGTGTGAGGGCACTGGGATCAGAGCCAATGTCACATCCAGCCCCCTGCAGCTCCAACAGCTCCCAGAGAGAGTGTAAGTACAAATCTGTGGCATATTGGGAAATGAGCTGGTCACAGCTGAGGTCAGTGGCCAGAGTGTTTCACACAGCCCTGGGAGCAGTGATGGGCTCTTAACCTGCAGCAGATATATGGAATGGAGTTCCAGTAGGGAATGGTGGTGTGTCCTGCAGCAATGATGCTCTAAACCTGTTGCTTTATGAAAATTGGGTGCAATTTTATTAATGAAACTTACATGAACCTTACAAATTGCAGGGAGAGCCTTCTGTGTTCAGCTGGCAGAGAAATTAGAACAGCAGATATCATGCCTCTGGTTTATTTATTTGTTTAGCTATTTGTTTAATATTGCTGAGAAGAAAATTAGAAGACAAATCAGTATTTTTAAAATAGCAAGACGGTTTTCAAGCTGCTCAAAGAAAGGCAAAAGTGACAAATATCTATAGTAGTGGGCAGTGGGTTTCTACACATGGCTCCTGCATCATCTTTCTGAGACTGAAAATTACGTGGAAACGCACTGTCTATGTGGTAACTCATAAAATATGAGCTGGTTTTTCACCCCCAGCCCCAGTCTCTGCTTTAGCTATGCTCTGCTACCACGTTACAAAGGCTGGCACAGGACCAGTGTACTGCCCCAGAGGAGACAGCTGTGTTTGTGGCCTAGACTGCAGCACAAGGGAGCAGAGAACTTGTGACAAACATCCTTTCCTCTAGAAGCACCCAAAACCACCATTAAAAATCTCTGGGGAGAAAACAGTGCTGAGTAGCAGATCCCTTCTAAAACTGCCTCAAAGAGCCCAACTGCTTTGCCACACCTGAGTGCCCGAGCTGAACGCCACCAAGCCCCTCAGGAACATGAGGAGGACATGTCTGAGAGCCCCCCTCTCACAAACTCAACGTTATGAGCAGAGTGGAACACAGTTCTGCCATGACAGCTGCAAGACTGGCTGGTGCTCCTGACTCTGTCTATGCTGCATATCCAGTTAGAGGAGCATTTGCAGTGGCAAAATCTGTTTCCCACCTCGGCCTGAGAGTGTTCAGTGTCCCTCGGAGTAGGACTGGCTACCAGAGAGCAGGAGCCACATGGGCTCCTCTTCTTTCCCTTTCTCTTGCCACTGAGATGCAGTGTATCAAATCCAGACCATGCAAATTCAGAGCTGCCTGTCTCCCAACAGGACTTGTGTCACAAAGATTGGATCATTCTCCTTGCTCACACCTCATGAACTGTGAGACAGGACAAAAGAAACCAAAGCCCTCCATTTATTTCTGCCCTCTGAGGACAGCTACCAACACGTGCTCCTCAGGGAACTGGAGCCTGTGGATGCCTGGTCCATGAGCCCTACCAGGTGTAGGTGTGAGATACATTAAACACAGGCTTTGCCAAGCTGGCAGTTGTAGGCACAGCAAACTGCCCAGTGTCCCACTAGCAGCAATTATGCACAGCTTTAAAAACATCCAAATTCTCAATAGTATTAGCTACAGTGATGCAAAGATGCTTTTACTGAGATGGAAATGAATGGGTGTGTCATCCTGCAGAAGGAGGCATTTATCTAATGAAAATAGTTTAATAGCTTCAATTGACAGTGAATTCTCTGGGATAACAAGTCTGGGTGGCTGGTAGCATCTCCAGAGAGGGTTCTTCCAAATTAATCTTGTCACCAAGCAAAGAACTACAATTCAACTATTCATCTTTCTAGAGATGAATGTTTTCATCAGATCCATGTTGGCATAGGATGCACTTAGGTCATCTGCTCTGCCTCAAACCCAACCCTGAAATTAGTCAGTGCTTTTAAGATGCTCTTTCAAAAAAAATCTGTTACGTGATTGTCACTTTACAGTTTCATACATGTGTCTGTAAACACATGTGTGCATTCTTATAAATATAAGAATATGCATACATACATACATATGTATATGTGTGTGTGTGTGTGACAAGAAAACAGAAATTAACATCTGTGCTTTAGTTCAACACCTGTGCTTTTGCCTCCCTGAAAATAAAAGTTTTTTCCTGCAAGAGCAAATCACTCTTGGATCTTCCTCCACATCAGCAGCACCATCAGCAGCAACCCTGCACTGTTACACCTCAGTGCTTCAATAGATGAACATGTCTCCTAGTGAGAAGTCCAGTGCTCTGTTATTCAAAGCCAGAGTGTTGTTAGTCACATGCTCTCACCTTGCAAACAACAGTAAAATCAGTAGACTGCCCTCAGAAAAATATTCTCTCATTCTAGCCTCTTAAACTATGTCTGAACTTTAAATTGTGCTTGGACTGCAAAACTATATATATATTGCGTAAGTTGAAAAATTCCTTACAGTGTTTTAAGATTTCTTTATAATAAATCAGGTTCTAATTCAAGTATTTATTTCGCACTGGATCTGCATGTAAGGTTAAGAGAGCTGGCACATAGGAAATGCAATATAGTGTTTATTGCCTGATTCCTGGCTTGTAAAAGGAGATTCTAATGGGAGCATCATGAACTTGAAAGTGAGCATGGATACCATAGGTGTCCCTGCTCACATAGGTACTGGAGCAGTGCTGTTTCACTGTGTTCATTTGGTACACCCATTTCATAAAAATAGCAAAAAGCCAAGAAATGACAAGGGCCAAAAAATTTTTCACATGCATGAGCCAACCATTCAACTTCAGCCTATTAGGGAAGTTGGTCAGCACAAATGTGATAAACTTCAAAATTTAGAAATCCTATAAATCAGAGCAGAAATTCTTCTGCCAAATTTTACTGGTTTAGAACCAAGAAAGACCCTCTGAACAAAAAAATGTTTGGATGATTTACTAAAAGTTACTCCTTCTCCTTCAGCTTAGATGGATAAAATAACAGTGATAATACAATTTGCTAGGTATTTTTCAACTGACAGCAAGCTTTTTAATACAAGTTTTTTGTTTTCCCTGCTTATAAAATTCCTCTCACAGTTATAAGACATCTCTCTGCAGATTATGGGAAATGACTTTTTCTTCCTGGGAAGACAGCAGCTTCAATGATACCAGTGATTTAAAAATTTTCATTTTTGCAGCTTGTGGTATAACCATAAAAGAAGAGATAGAGGCCTCTGAGGGGAGTAGCACCAAGTCAGCTTGCAGTGGATGAAACTCCCAGTAACATGCTTTGGGTTCCTGCTTTTAGCAGCTCTCAGAACCAATGTGATGACTCCAGTAAGGGACTGCTGCCCTCAGGACACCATGCAGCTGTCACAGCCCTGCTGCTGGGAGCAAATTCTGCCCCACTCTGGGGGCCCAGCTGTGGCAGAGCTGTGCTCTGGGCTCCCTGCACTGGCCAACACACCCAGGAGAGCCAAACCTTTGGGTGCCAGCTACAGTGGAGTCAGTCGCTCTGTTGTTTTAAATTATCTTTTTCCACACAAGTAGCCTGCAAAATCTGATTTCATTCAGGAATTACAGATATCCTACACCATCCCTGAGTTCTTTCTACCTTTAAACTGTCCTTTTCTATTCCAAGCTTCCCCCCTCTGTGCATGCTCCTTCTCCCCCAGTTAATATGTTGCATCTTATTTCATGCTGTGACACCATTAGTGGAACCTAATCTCCTCTCTGAAGTAGACTATTAGTGTTTGGTTGGGGCCACTTATGAGGTCATACACTCACACAGCACTTATCTGAAGTAAATGCCTTGTAGCTAATCAGGAAAAGGTAACATGCCATCACCCTGCCCACGGCTTCCCAGCACCCAAATTCCACTCATTTACAGTGAGAGAAACCCCAAGCTGCCCAAGGTTTGATTTTTCCTTTTACATGACAGAAGCCACAGCCCTTAAGTGACTAGGATGGAATGAGAAAGGAATAAACAATTAGACAGGGCTGCTGGAACAAATCCTCCTGTTTCATTTTTCTTCTTCACTTGTCTCAGCGGGAGTAGTTTTACCTCCTATTGACACCCATTGTGCTCTTGGCTGCTCGCTATGATGCAGCTGCTTTCTTAATGCCTATCAACCCTCTCCCTTTTTACGATACAAAGGTGACTTGTTAATACAAATGTTGTTGAAACTCTAATAACAATGAGTCCCAGTTGTGATCAATGATATTGCACCTTGGCAAGGGAATGTATCAATGTGTATGGATTCATTTAAAAGTCATCTGCTCAAGGCTGCCGATTTTTTATTTTAAAAATCTCCACATAAGAAATACCACTGTTCTATCAGACTGACATTTCTAACTCTACTGGGTGCAGTAACACAGTATTACAGTTCTACTATTTCCTGTGATACCCACTCAGTCTCATATCTACCATTTTCTATCTGCCCCAGAGAGTACATTTAAACAGAACCTGAGTCTTCCAATGAAATCCTCAAATTCCAGTTATGCTCAGTCCTGTTAATAAGGTACTTTGATGCACCTGTTTTTTTCCAAAGGTACTTCCAAGGAAGCCACTTGATTCTCAATGCCATTTTTTGTTTCATTATCAAAATCTCAGCACAAACCAAATGATATAATCTCCTAAACACCAGCTGAATAATCTCTGGATTCACTAAGCAGAGTGTTAATGTTATTTTAGAAAGTGTATTACCCTTTAAAGCTACGTGTATGAATGGCCACACCTCAAAATGCCACTGTGTTTAAAAGTAAATAGACTGTTTATAATGACAGACTGAAAGGTTCTCCTTTCCTTTATGGCACCCTTGTATGGCTGTTGGTCTGGTCACATGGCTAGATGTATGCTAGTGCAAAGTGATATTGGATTAAAAGATCAGGAATGATGAAATTGAATATAGATTCCCATATATGTAACTGACAGGGTGCATAATCCATAGAGGAGTGTTGTTTTCAGATGGGAAACAAGCTTGAGTGAACCTCATTCCTCAAATATTCTCAGTTCTGGATCAGGGTACTCTAAGTCATTTCCTACTTAATCCACTCAGCCAGAGACATGATCATTGGACTATGTAAGGATCAGTTTGCCCTAGAGAATAAAAGCTTTTGGTGTTCAAAACATGAAAGCTGAATCATTCAGAAAGTGAGCTACGCTGCTATTGTAATTCTGAGTACAGGAACCATGTAACACAGCTGCTTTTTGCTTTGAAAACTGTTTCCAGTGTTCCAGTGTCATATATTCCTACAGATCATTACACTCTCACATGAAACTAATCAACATTACAAATTGAAATTAATCTAGCAAACACACTGTTTCTCATTAAAAAATTATTAGGTTCCATTACACTGTTTTAAAAATCCACAAAGGGATTAGCTAGAATTTTGACAAGTGTCAACCCCAAAAGCAGGAATAGCTGCTAATGCCTGATTTATAAGTCTTCAGATTTTGTACCTCGGTATTGGAAACAATAGAGTCTTTTTTGGACCTTTGGTTTGTGCTAGGACTCTGAGTCACTGAATATTTTATGGTATTCAATGAACTACAGTATGAGTCATTCATGAGCTTTCAAGTATTTTTGGAATAGTGTTATTTTGCTTAAAATTGCAGAAAAAGAGACTAGCAGAAGTGGTAGAAAATGTACCACTGTAGATTTAATAAGATCACGTGGTGGAATCAGAGCATATACACATCAGCATAAAAATTAATTTAAGCAAAAATTAGGTCTACAAAGGAAACGAGGGATTCAACAATGAATTGTTAGAGAGTTATTGTATTCTGAACAGGACCCATTTTACTGGAGCTGTTCATGGTTGCCAAAAAGTTCTTGCCTCAGATGCTGTCCGTGCTTACAATACTTATTTCCATACTGTGCTGCAGTTTACCATTCCTACAGCATTCTGCAGACATGCAAGGTTTTCATGAGCACTAAATGATCAAAGAGAGTGATCACAGGGATATCAGACACTGTTCTAAGGACATGACCAAAGCCAGTTTCCATTGGTGAGGTCAGTGAAGAAATAAATCCAACTGAAAAGTTAGCCCCACTACAGTCTAGGACACAGACTATTCACACCACTCCTAGTGTGAAAGAGTATTCCCACATTTACATAGGGATTTTGCTATTCTTTCTGGTGTGGAAGGGTTGTTTTTTTTGTGTGTGTGTAATTTTTTTGGTTTCTTTAAATAGAGCCTAAACACACTGTATACCATAAGGAGTGACTTCAGTGTAAGGACCTCAATCACCAACATCACTGGAAGACAGGAAAAATAAATCAAGCTTTTTACACAAAGCACATGAAGAGCAGTGGCAGAGCCCTGAGCTCACAACCCTGTGTATGTGGGGACCATCCAGCACCACTTTTCACACAGGTTCAAACTAAATGACATTTAGTCATGGTTCTCCTGTGCAGAGATCAGTTTTGGCTTTCTAGCAAGGCTGAATTAAAGCCTTTTGGAGAAATAATGGGAAGGATTGTGTCAAAATCTGGAAGTTTTTCCTCACTGAGAGCCAAAGTCCTTGTGTCACAAGACTGCCTGAAAGAGAAAGTTTTCTTGGATGCATGACTGTGTTGACACTCTTATTCTTGCTTGAGAGTGGCTTTTCATGGGTTTTTTTTGAAACTCCTTACTAAGCAGTATAAACTAAGTCAAATAAGAATGGGCTCATGGGGCTTCTTTGGATGGAACTAACAAATTTACACTTTAGTGAATTCTGAACAAACCTTCCCAGAATACACGAGATGTCAGCCAGTGAGAAATTCACCATTTCTCAAACATTTGTTGTCAGTGGGACATCAGATGGATGGACAGCCCATATTTCCCCCTGCAAAGGGAGCAAGAGGTAACTATGGAGCCGCTTCCAAATGTCCTTCGCTGTTCCCAAGCCTCTGAGCAATTATGGGGTGAGGGATCTGCATCTTCTAGAGTGATGCTATGAAAGAGTCACATCCAGCCTGTCCCAAATAACTTTGACAGCCTTTCCTAGTGCATAACTCCCAATCTGCTACTGATGAGCCCATGCAAGGGAAGGAGCTCTTTTCCCACAGAGTTCATCATCTGCTGCATGCAGACCAAAGAGTGAGAGCCCAGAGCTCAGGACATTCAGCTGCTTGTTCATGACTGTCCTAAAACAGGAGGGTATTAGGTATTAGTAATAAAGTATTAAGTATTATTAATAGATATTATCATACTATCCGGGCACTCCAGATCAGAATTTGATCAGAATGCTATGGTTGGTCAAAGAAATATTTCATATAAAATATTTATAATAGATCCTCTGTTGACTTGAGAGGAAGAAGGCTATGGGTAAGCTCTGAGCTGGCCAAGGAAATAATGCACTGTAGAATGTATGCCCATCATCCGTGGTCTCGTATGGTGAGAACAGCAGGGAGTGCAAATGAGGTGTATTTGTAAGTAAAAGGTAACATGGCAATCATTATGCAAACTGATTTTTTTAATGAAAAACATTTAAGAGCTCAAATCATCTTCATACAGAAAAATTAGCTTTAGGAAAATAGTTTCTGCAAACAGCTTCATTATTTAACTGATGGAAAAACTGAGGGAAAGGGTTTGTCTGTCACTATAAAATCTGCAAGACTAAATTGTTGCTTGGACTTCAAACTGCTTCCTGTCATGCATGAATGACAGGTGCCACTTGCTGTAGTTCTCTATTCTCCTTTCTGAGAAATTTGAAGTGTGCTCCTCCAAAGAAAGAGATGGCTGCCCACTCACATTCACAGCTACAATAAGTAGAACTTCTACAAACTTCCTTAGCACAGTTCTTGTTTGGAGGTTAATTCTCCCAAGTTCTAGAAAAATGGCTGCTTAAAAATGAAGAGGCTAAAGATAAAGGATAGCTGGGAGCTACTCTTTGTCATGCTGCCCTGTCAGAGGACATGAGTTAAATAGTTTTTCATAAAAAGGCAAAGGAAAAAAGAAAGGAGTGTGTATCACTGAAAGACAGAGGAGAAATCTTTTATTAACATTTTGGAAGAAAGGCTGCCTATATTTTTGTTGACATTTTTTTTCTCTGAGCAGAGCTAACAAAACAGCATTTGTCTCAGTCAGCCCAGTATATCATGTAATTGTATCATTCAAGCTTGTTTCAGGTATGGGTTGCTTTTCCATTAATTATATTCCATGCACATGTATACATATCAGAGCTGTTGGGATGTCTATTTCTATTAGTTTAACAAGCCCTGGTATTAATGAGATTGCTCTATAATTGAACCTTTTCATGGGTCCCTTGGTGATGAAATTATGCTAATCTGAATCTGCAACCACAAGGCATCCATCATACTTGATCAAATAGTAAACATCAACAGTGATATGCTGGGAGTGTAAATGTGCCGTTAATTATTACATAAATGAACAAGCCCCATTATTTCATCTTTATATTCATGCAACTTAATAAAATGGGTGAAGACAGCATGTATCAGTCCTCCACTATGTGGCAGCATGGTCCAGTTAACAGAAGCATGAGCTTGTAAATATTGTTATATCTTGAGGCCTGATACACTCTGTGTATAAAAGAGGAAAGAAGGAGGATATATTTCATCTCCCTGGGTCACTTTTGTGGGAAACAATGATACTGATCTGCTACATACCTTTAAAAGGGAAAAAACACCTGATTTCCCTTCTGCTATAATTGTTTGATTTTAAATCTGATGGTGGATCACTAAGTGTTTTAAGTGAGAGATATATCTCAGAATGTCTGAATGGAATGATCTATATCACCCTCAGAAAATGTTTGTAAACTTAAGCAGATAAGGTCTTCTGTACCTACACTTGTAAAAATAAATGGATTTGCAGGATGCCTGTGTTGCTGCAGGCATCATTCCTCAGCAATTGCTACATCACACTAAAGAAAAGAAGTAAGAATTTCAGTCTGCTGTTAATCAATAATATGAGGAGGACCAGAATTGTCACAGAGCAAGCATAAACATTAATATATTTTTTTTTGGTTAATGTTTCCTATTAGGTGCACTGTACCTTACAACTATCTGAGCAAGTACTACATTTCAATGCAAGTTGCTTTTATTTTTGTCTTGACATGGATAGAGATAAACTACATTTGTTTGGTAAACTTTATTTGTTTTGGTAGCATTTTATAGTCTGAAAAATCACAATGCCTAATATTTATCCAGTGACCAGAATATTCTTCCACAGTTTCTGATGAAGGAAAATTACCTTATCAAAGATCTTATGAATATGATGAGCAGATATGTGCTTCACAGATGTGAAATACATAGGTGCCAGATGTCACTGACTAATTTCTAAAAAACCAAGATTACTTCGTTCTGAATGTTTCACTAATTTCTATATTGGAGTGTGTTGTGCTGATGATATTAAGTCTACTTTTTAACCCAGTTTGACTCATGCTTTGCCTCTGCCTTTTTAATATTTAACAGGGCTACTTTAAATATATTTGTGGAAAAACTTTCTGTAAGCCATCAAGTTATACATTCAATTACATATCGGGATATGTATTATGACTATTGGTAGGAAAAACATAGAATTCATTAGAGGAGCATTTGAAAATGTACTCAATAAGTTTCAGACACAGTTCAAAATAAATTCCCTGGACTGATGCAGTCCTGGGGCAATGTAACATATAGAGCTGCAAGCTGCTCACTCCAAGCTGATTCTGCTGCTGCTAAAATCAAGATAAAGACCTTTGTGACAGGGCCTGTTCCTGTATTTATGTTACCTCTATAGGCAAGTGAACTACAAAACCCCAGGCTGATTTAAAAAAAAATATTTCTAAAAACATTCTCATTGGGAGAAATCCTGATGCTTTCGTGTCAATAACGACATAGAAACCTTAAAGAAAGAGAGAGAGGTGCTCCTCTGAGCTCCCGGGCTTATCATGTATTTATACACATCCTGTTAAACATTTTGCACTACTGAGATAGTTTGCCCCAACTTTCCTTTATTAACATTGAATTGTTTTAGGATGTATACCAATCATGGTGAAAGCTTCATATTACAGAATCAGCATATCAAACAGTACCAAGACACATTCAGTCTTGCAATTTCTTCCCTTCCCAACATTTTTAGTGGAACTACACAGCACTGTTTGTTCAGCACTCCTTACAAACAGAGCCACGTTCTGGTGCTTCTTCCCTTATTTACACCATCACCACTGCTCATTTCAGCAGCCAGACTCAGTTTCAAACAAGACTAGTGCCAGGCACTTAAGAGATTGTTCCCATCCTGCCTTTTTTTTTTGTTTTTGACAGCATTGCCTAACGCTCTGGTTTCCCCCAGATGTGCTTTTGCAATGCTGCTGAATCAGCAGCCTCTCCTCCTGAGTTTCCCAAAGCCAGCAACACCAGGCTCACCCTGCTCTGTGACACCACCCTGAGTCTTAGACCAGCCCAGAAAGCCCTGCCACTCCCAAAGATTAGCCATCAAAAGGTCCAGGGACCTGGAAAATCGGGGAGAGTTGAAGGAGGAGGGTATCTTCACCCAGAGGTGTTTGCCCCAACAGCAAACAGGGAGTAAAACCACCTCAGGTTTGACCAAGGGAAGGGGTTTAATTTCCCCTTGTACAACTGCTGACTGGGGAATGTTGGCATCTGCAGAGGCAGGTGCTGATCCTTGGCAGGCCCAGGTGCCTCCCTGAGTCTGCAGAGGCTTGTGCTGAAATCTCAGACCTGCTCCTTGTTTTAGTGAGGTCACAGCACGGCCACCCCAGGGAAAGTGGGACTGAGCCCCTTGGAAACCACTCCTGCAGGAACAACAGCACCAGCCTTTGCCCTTCTGTGTCACCTGAGCTTGTCTAACTTCATATTCCAGTTACTGACTTTGATGTTTATTTATTTTTAGACTGAAGATTCCTTAGTTAATGCAGATATATAAAATAATCCTCTAGATTTCTGTTATGAAAGCTATAATAACAATAATTTATTATAGGTATTGTATGAGACAAAAGCATGGAACAGCTTTTCCCAATGCCAGAAAATTACTGAAAATTTGTACCACTATTTATGATTATATCTGATTTTATTAAATACAGATAGGACAGCAAAACAACACACTGAAAATCTTTTGTTCATGGCATTTTAAAAATCAAAATTATTCCTACAGTTCCTAATTTATAGTCATCAACAGAAATCTATCCTTTCTTCACTTTTATTTCTGTACAATGCCTTTGTTACATATTTTTACATATCTTTTAGTAATTATTTTTACTCTCTTTCCAAACAACATCAGCAAACTAAACCAAATGTCCTATTGCCCTTGATTTCTTAAAATTTGGCAAAAGAATTCAAGCAGTCTCAAGCTACAAAAGTTTTCATTAAAACCAGAAAACCTTAAAGCTAATTTACATTTCTACTGTTATTACTACTATTATTATTATTGTTGTTGTTATTGTTGTTATTATTATTATTCACCATTCCAGTTTGTAATCTTGAAAATATGTTTATTTTGACCAGATATTCTAACCAGGGAATTGATCAGTTGCTTGGCTCTCCTGTTTTAGAAGTCACCTCTCACTAGATTTCTCTCCCATAGCAGTGATCCTTTCCTGTGTGAGACCATACACTTGCAAATAATGAATGAGAGTGAAACAATTAAAGCCACTAAATTAGACTTCAATCCTCTTACTTTCTATCCATTCAGACTTTCCTAAATAAGTTATTATCTTCTATTTTAATTTCCCAGTCATGCAAGTCTGCCCACTGGGGTCTGATAGCAAATTTAGTCAAATTTATTATTAACAAGTATCTCTAATCCTTAATTGTTTGCTAGAAATTCAGAATTGTTCCTTATTTGTGTATTCAAAATTGTATAATAATGTCTGTGTGATACTTGCTTGGTTTCCCTGTTGACAAGTTTGTTAATTTGAATGTAAATTAAGAATGACCACAGAACACAATATTCCTTATTTCAAGTGTATTTCTACCTAAATCAATTCCCTTGTGTCCAGGATACCCCTCTGAACTATTAAAATCAATATAGTCCTGATTCTTTCTTGTGGGACTTCCCAAACCATGCAAACAAACAAGAACAACCAGCAAAGGCCAGTGCTAAAATTTAAAGCCAGCTAAGGTTAAGTAATTAGTGCAGATTTGCCAAAGGTCTTAACATTCAGAAACTCTCAGTTTGGTATTTCAGGGCCAAAATTCAGATCTCTCTGGGTGTTCTGTTTCTGACTAATTTATCTCATAAAACTCATGACAAACACCCAAAACAATTGCACGCAGATTTGAAGGTTTTAGTCAAGTTGTAGGAATTATACTCCGCACAAAAGAATTAGCATTATTTTCCAGACAATCATGGATCCATTGGAGTGTTAGCTGGGAAGAAGCACTGGAGGTCAGTCACTCCAAGCTCCCACCCAGGCAAGGGCTGCTGGCAGCACTGAGCAGCCACTTCTTTCTGCAGCTGACTCTGGAAACTGCACAGATGTCTGGGCAACCTGGAATGCCAGTGCTCATGATAAAAATAAGGATTCAGAACATATTTCAATGATCTGTAAAGATCAGAGATTTGCAGGTGGCCTTGAAAGCTGAATGTTCACCTTATTTAGATGTGGATGGGCATATCATGGGTACAGGTATCACAAGAATGAGATCCATGTCAGCCTAGAGCATTCATACCAGTGCACAGCATTGCCCTGCAGAGCAATAACAAGGTGGACATTCTAGGTACTCAAAGTCTGGTGATTATTATTCCAAAATTCCTGAAGGAGATTTGTACCCTTCCTAATGCTTTGTGCCTGTCAATACCTGTCCCCCACCTTTTTCTGGATGAATACTTCTCCATCAGTACAACTGAGACAAATGAAATGCCTGTGGATATTCACATGCATTAAATAGCTATACATGCTCAGAATCACTAAGGGATGAGAGGATTGGCCAACCAGAGTATAGCACAGAAATGGAAACCTTACATGAAGGGTTGATGCCATTGTTTCACTGATATTTCAGGGGGAAAGCTGCTAAAAGTCTAGCTGAAGAATTCTAGCTTTCAACACCAAGCTCTCAGACAACACATATAATTTTAATATAATATTATGTATTATTATGTCATACATATACATGTTTGTGTGTGCTCATACGGCCCTTTTTCTTCCTTGTATTTAAAGTTATTTTCTTTCAGACCAGCTATAGTAACCTCACTATTCCTGCAGGACTCTGATCAAGAAGCAAACAATGTAGTTTGAAGTCAGAACTGGTGTCATTACTGTAGAGCACAGAGTGAAAACATGTACTGCAGCATTTTCCCAGGAGGTGTGCACTCAACTCTGCCCACAGACTGACCAGCTGCAATGCTTTCAGCATCTCTCTTTGAAGAGGAAGGAAGGATAAGCCATTACCCCCAGATAAGGGCTGTACAGACATCCCAGCCTAGAATTAACAGTTACAGGCTGGAATTGAAGTAGTAGCACTCTGACTGCTATGACACAGATATCAGCACTGTGTTGGGCAACTAAGGAAACCATGAGCCTCAACAGCTGTGCAGTGGAAAATTACAACTTTCCCCTGCTGAGCAGAAGCTCCGTAAAGCTGATCCTCAAGGTGCACAATGCAGTCCAGCAATCAAAGGTGGCCTGTCAAAATGCTGGCACCTGCAAAATGTCCTCTGCAGAGGCTGGAAGTTGCTAAATTCAGGCAGTCTTCAGAGAGGATTTTAAATTCTAAATCTCAAAGTTACAGCTATAGAAAGTGGGTGGAAATCCTTGGCAGAAAGGTAGGTGGTACTGCAGGGAGCATGGGGGCTTCGGTGGGATGTGGCTGTGTGAAATCAGCTTTGTGTTTGGGAATTATCAGACTGCTTTGGAGTGGGCATTGAGGAGCTCCAGGAGAGACTGAGCTTGCTATGGACCAGCCTCCTGCCCCAGAAGAACACTCTAAATGGGTTTCAGACTGGAAACACCCTCAGGACTGTATAATACACCTACCCCGGTTACAAGACTGTCTATTTCATGCCCACAATTGGCATAACTTCTACTAAGCAGCAGAATCTGCAGTTCTCATGTGTGCAAGCACAGGTCTTACTGCACCAATGACCATTTCCAGCTACATTTGGCAAAAATCTGCTATTGAACAACTGGTTCACTCATAGCCTTCCTTAAAGAACCTGCTACCTTTTCCAAAACACTTGGTGAAAAAAAAATTTATAGACAATCCCAGCCTGTGAAATCCTAACCTGTTACATGTTCAGAACTGAACCCGTTCTCTATTAATCCTTGACCACTCCACTCACTTTTCTTCCCTTTCTAGCTGCATCCAAGGTTTTGAAACTTTTACAGCAATCATTTAATAAGACTTCTTATGTAGTAAATGCTCAATGGTAATAGGTTAAATAAGGCCAGTGCCAGCTATTGCTCTGCAAAAAGATTCTATTTATGTGCAGATGTAGACAGCTACCAGAAAAAATGGCTGATAGTGAGAAGGTATCAGCTAATTCTTGGCTCCATCCTTAGAAAGAACACAGGTTTAGACATGATTCATCATTTAGTGTTAATGATCACTTCCCTTCCACACTTTCTTCATCTTGTGAGTTTGTGTTTCCACTTTTCCTTGCTCAAAAGAATGCAGAATTTCTTAATTTCATACAAGGAAGACTACAGCTTCACTTAAGACCAGCTCAAATTTGCAAACCTCAGGAAACAGTTAAATTCAAGGTTATATCCCACTATCAAGTTACAGAATTACTATGTTCATTAAAGCAGCTATAGCTGCATAACCCCAGTGTGTTTACCATGGAAAAAGCTCTGTGAAAAAGCATTAAACCTTTTTCAACAAGTCATACAAAGTCTCTGAATTTCTACTGCAACAGTTCTCTTACTTTTTACGAAACATACACTGGTAACTTTCACTTGACAGGCCATAGAGACAATAGTTTTTCAGGCTAAATGAGTCAGTGTTTGCTGGACAGATTTTGTCACTATACAGTGGATATAGATTGTGTGTGAAAGGGGGTAAACTGAAATCTAATTAGATTTCATTTTAAGTCTAGCTGCTGCAATTATGACTTCTGAATAAAAGTGGTTGTTATTTAGCAGGGTAGCCTAAGCAATGCACATAATTATTATAATTATTAGGTACCTAATGATATCTAATAGGAGTCAGCATTGTAAATAAATGCTGTAGACTGTTCAGCAGGGTGGCCTGCACTTTGCAGAAAACTAAATAACAAAGGTTAATAAATATGTTTACAGATGATTGTTTTACAGGAACCCTGGGCAGCACTATCTGTTGGAGATTAGCTACATTAGGACTCAACAGACCAGAAAACATCCAGAATAATAGTCTTGGTACCAGCTTATAGATGCAGTGTATTAAAATAGCCAAACCAAATTCCTCCTGTTCCCCAAATCCTGTCTCTCAAGTATAAGTTACACTGGGGTTTTTTGTTTGTTTGTCTGTTTTTTCATAAGAATAAGAAAACTTAGTGTGCAAAATTCAACTTAATGTGATAAATCAGCAAATATGAAATCAATCAGCCATTCAGTTTTTCTGTTTCAAGCTCTTTTTTAATTCCCAGAATTTAAGAATATAAAAGGGATACTGCTATTTGAAGTGTGAATTACAATAGCTGCAGATGCTGCCTAACCCCTATTTGCACTGTATTAGCAGAAGAATTGTATTTATGTAATGAAGACAATGTCCACTGCTGATATAGATGACACATTAAAGATTTAAAATTGCATGTGTTTGCAAAGTGCATTTCAGAACCTTCAATTTCCAAAGTCCATTGTGCTTTCAATTATCTTCCCACCCAGGCAAACTAGGGAGAGACTAATCAAGCATAATGTCCTCACATACTTCCCAGTATGCCTTCCTCAGAGAGGTCAAAGGGCACTGTCAGATCAGGATTGCAGCTTGCTCTGCCATGGGAAACGCTGGTATGATTTACAGTTTATAGTCTCCATCACTAAATGTAGCCATTAGTAACAGTATGCCTAGCTACAAAATAAGCATTTGTTATTTAAAGTTTTCCCACATGACTTTTGAGATAATTTTAGCATTTATAAATTATTTTGGTAGTGGTCAGTTAGCTTCCAGAAAACAAACAAACACAAAACTAAAAAAAAAACCAAAGGAAAAAAAAAACCAAAAACAAACAAACAAAAAAACCAACCAAACAAACAAAAACAAAAAAAAAAAAGCAAAAACACCAGCCTGGGGTAAATATTCCAGTAATGTATTTAAGGCTCATGCATTGATCTGACTGTAAATATTTGTTTTTTGAATAACACCTGTATTAGCTGCTGCAAATGAAGGGAAAGAGTGTGCATCCCTCACATGCTAGTAGATGGGTTATTAACTGATTTCCTCCCTGGAATAAAAGGGCCTGATCCAGACAGTCACCTAATTGCCTGCTGAACTGGGGCTGTGTAGGTTGTCACAGACAAGAGAACCTTCCTTCAGAGGTGAGGGCTGGCCACTCACCACCCACTCTGTGCTGGCTCTGCTCACGTCAAACCCTCACTGCCAGCAGAAGGAGCACGTTTGACACTTCTCTCCCACCTACACCAAGCCCTGGCTTTGTGGGATCACAGGGTGGTTTGGGCTGGAAGGGACCTTACAGATCATCCTGTCCCAACCCCCTGCCATGGGCAGGGCCACCTTCCACTAGACCTGGTTCCTCCACCCAATCAGTCCTTGAACACTTCCAGGGTTGGGCATCCACACATTCTCTGGGCAGCCTCTGCCAGGGCCTCACCACTCCTGTAGTGAAGAATTTCTTCTTTATCTCATCCAGATCTACCCTCTTTAAAGTACAATTTTATCTTCCCAAGCCCATCACATCACATCCATCAGTGCAGCCAGGATTTGGTAACATGCTACTAAAGAAAACTTCTATTCCAATGCAAATTAACTCAGTTTGTCCAATTACCAACTTTGACAACTCTCTCCCTGACTCCAGACTTTCCTGAATACCTCATTTGCTTCTACCTGCAGGACTCTTGCAACACTTCTTCATTTGCAGGACTCTTGCAATGCTTTCTCCCCAAGGGGCTTCTTCAACAACTCTAAGAGTAACTGCTTGGCACTTATTATCAGGGGAGGAGGAAATAAATGTAAGGCTCTGCAGATGACCGAATCTTGTACATCCAGAAGAACAAGGTCTGCAGGACAGCTGAACAGAAGGGTCAAGGTAAAAACATCCCTGTTGATGTTTTTCCTCTATTTCCTCTATTCAGTTAGTGGAAAGCAGAGCAGCTGAGGAGTTTTATCCCCCTGTGCAACTTCATACACAAACCATAAATGCCTAACCAGGAACAGCACAACATGTGCCTCTGAACATGGTCATTTAATATGTAAAGCATCTTATCAATAATAATAGTGAAATACTGCCTCTAACCTATGTTGGGTTTATCAGAATCTACCAAAAATGCAGCTGTCACAGAAAAGTAATTGGTCAATGGAACATTATTTCATGATATTGAAAAAAGGTAGCAATGTTTTTGGAACAAAAAAGAGCTTTCAATACAGGAATAATGTGAAATTATGAAGTTGATTCAGCCCAGAAAAAACATAATTTTTAATCACAGTATTTTGTAAGCCACAAATGGAATTCATTCTCACAATTCATGAATTAAAGATATGCTTTGAAATTGAGTTCAGCATCCTAAAAGCATATATTACATATCTATACAGCAAACTTGGGCACTAATGTAAACCGAGTTCTATTTACATTTTGATTGCTACCTCATATCTATCAATTAATGTACTGTATTCATAAAACACAACCTTCAATACCCAGCTGATGTGAAGAACTTCCTTATGTATTTCAGGCTCATTCTCTGAAGACTACTTTGTTGGTAATGCTATGTGTGAAGTTAAGTACTGTACTTGTGTTTTTATCTATCCAAAATGTATTTATCCTTAAGCTCTTTGAACCCATTTTTCTTAGGCAAATTTCACACCTTAAAAAATATTGCCTAAAAGCATTAAAGCAACAAAAAGCAGGCTTTTGTGTAGATGTTAAGAGAACTCTAACAAATTGCATTTGAACTATTTGAACCTTTTCTTTCACTGAACCCAGTAATAGTTTTGATTCAGATAATGACATTTTCCTCATTTAAAACAAAAAACAAGAACCAAACTTCATTTTCCATTGGCTTTAACAGGAGTTTTTGATATGCACAGCCAGCAGACCTGGTCTACCTGTTAGACTTTGGCAGCAAGAACACAGGGGAGATCAAAGTGGCTCTTCACTCAGTGAATAAAACAGCCTGTGAAAGATGCCAAACCCCACTTCTTTTTACACCCATGTGATTTCAATAGCATTGTGAAGGTGAACAAGGGAAGCTTGTGCTAATGTGCTTGCGACTGATCTGCAGAACAAGCCAGAATATACCCCAAGTGATGGATTTGATTAGACAGACAGCAAGTTGAATATTTGGATAGAACAAAAGTATCACTAAAAATTGCACAGGTTATCCCTGTTTGTAAATACAAAATGCACAGACAAACCATGAATGCTACGGGACTAAACCCACTCCTCTCTCTCTTGCCCACTCAAATCAGCACTCCCAGTAGTCTGAATCCAGTTTATTGATTCCTCTGGCTGTTGGGAAGGAGGTGGTGTTCACACTGAAAGAAACAACTCAGCATGTCAGAGAAGGGCCTTTCAGAACAGACCACAGCTCCGTGCATCAAACTTCTTTAAAGCAGGAGAGATTATTTGTTTAAAACAGGTTGAGTGCTGGTTGCATCCTGTGCTCAAGCCCCTTGAGAGGCACCACGTGTCCTTGCTCTGAAGGCAGATGTTTGTCAGGATGGCTGTTTGGGCAGACCAGAGGCTGTGCAGGACCCAGCAGCAGTGGGAAGTGAGGAACAGAAACTGCTTTGCTGCGAGAAGGAATGGCTCCATCAGGAGCTGAGCACGATAAAGCAGGGCTGGGACAGGCACACAGGAGTGCAGCTGGCAGAGCCAGAGATCCCAGGGGTGCACACAGGCTGGGGAAAAGCTTTGTGCCATGGCAGAGGGTCAGTGCTGCTGGGGAGGATTGCGTGGCTCAGCCACTGAGCTCTGCAAAGATTGGGTTGCAGCATCTCACGTGAAAACATCTCCTGCAGTGACCTTTGCTTGTTCATCTCAAAATCTGGCCCCAGTGCTATCAGTCACACAGGATGAGACCCACAGTTTATCCAGGTAACCAGAGCCTGTTTGTTTTACTGCACATCCCAAGAGGCTGCCCCTAAGGAGGAAATCTGGCACACAGTATTGGGAAGCTGCACTTGGGAGCTTTTTTTCTCAAAGCTTTCTACACATTTGCCAGTTTTCTGTGTACCTGGCACACCAATGCAGGTGCTTCCCAGGCAAGGGATCCTCCTCACTCTGTGCCTCAGCTCTGCACTGTGAGGCTCAGGGTGAGCATCACTTCATTATAACAAGCTAACACTGACATACTGTCATTGTGCCTAGAAAGAGATGTTTCCAGGAGAAGGAAGGTTTATCACTACATGAAGCCTTGAAAATTATAATGTTTAATCTGGCAGAAACCACTTTTCTGCAAATAGACTTCCAGAGTTGACTACGATGTTGTTTTATTTTTTTTTCTTACTCCTGTATTTTCCTGCTCTGAAAGGCTTCTACCACAATAAAAAAAAAAAAAAAACCCAAAAAAAAAAAACATTGCAATCAGAACAAATCTGATACCAGGGAATCTTAGTACCTCAGCAGACAGATGAATGACAATTTAGGCTATTTTTTTTCTTAATATCTAGAGATGATGTTGTTACAAATCTTTTGGTGAACCTTCCCCTTGAAAGAGTGAGAAAAGAGGACAACAACTAACTTCATCTGTTTAAAGGCTGCTCTTGGCAGCAGTTGGAAGATGTTTTTCTTTAGGCATTATTCAGCTCATAACAATGGTTTTTTGTTGTTTTTTTTTCTCATCCTCTCAAAGCCCAAACATTCAAAAAAGTTGCTGAGGGCATCTCAAACATATTCAGCTATTACATGCAAGTGGGTAATAAAGGGACACCAGTTCCTACAACTACAGAACATAAACAGCTTCACACATTGAAGACTCAAGCATGTCTATATTCACCCTCTACAGGAACCCTTGCCAGCTCATTGATTCACTCTGTGAGATTTAGGATGTTTCTTTATTGTCTCCAAATTAGCAAAGATGCTTAAAGGTGTAAGGAAATTTCTGTGGTTTTTTGCATTTACTTCTGGTAAACAAAGATAAGAAAATAAATTTTTAAAAATATAACATAGTGATCATTATGAAACAGATATCAGCTCTAGGTCCTCTGAATAAGTGGCAGGAACTAATGTATCTTTATTTTGTCTCTTCAAGATTTTCTCCAGTCATGAAACCATCAATCATATTGGAACAAGGCCTTTCAAGTATCTTCCCTTGACTCAGTATGGATTGAAAAATATAATTGTTTGTTAAATCTCCTTCAGAAGAAATTATTAAAATAATTTGGATTTGTGTAGATTTATGTATTCAGACAGAATCACAGAATAAATGGATTTTTATGATAAGTCTATGTTTGGGAGGATTATTGAAATTTGCTACACAGGTATGACCTACATTTTCAAAAAAACAGTAATAATTTCTCAAGAAGACTTTGATATTATCTTTGCTTGTCAATTTGCTGAGATTCAGGACAAAGGGCTTCTGAAATCTGACTAAAAAATCAAGTTATGCAGTTAATAGTCATTAAAAAATTTCAACCTTTTTATTTCTAGTGTTTATGCTTTAAGATTACACAAAGAAAGCCCTCATGTCACTTCTCCATCTGCAATGAGTTTCTTTGCTCTTTGAAATTGTTACCACGTACACACATGAACAGTTTTTTGGTAATTTTCTGATAGAAAGGGAAAAATCAAGGAGCTTTTTTTACACAGTCTCTTTATAGTAGAAACCTTCACCTTATGTGGAGGCCTATTTAAGGTGAAAGAAATTTAAGAGATTCCTTTGTAGTAAGAAGCTACATTTTATTGTAGCAGAGCACTACTAATTTTTATAAACCAAATGTCTGATATGAGAACATATCAGTGTGTATTAGAGAAATAATGTAGGTGTTTTATGAACTCAAAAATAATTTGGATGTCAGCTTTCAAACTTGGGAGCTCATAGGTTTGTTTCAGGTTTTCATACTGATTTTGCTGCATTTTGGGCAGAAAAATTGGGTAGAATGGATTGTTAGTACATATTGAAAGAAGCAGAGCAATAACTGACAGTTTCCCATGAGCTTGGCCAACCCAGAGTGAAAATCTAGACAAGGGGTCTGTGGTAAGAAAGGCAAAGAAGGACCTGGAGGTATTTTCTGAAGGGAATTGAGAAGGTAACCAGGTAACCTTTTTTACAGCCTCTGTAGAGCACGTGGTGCATGGAAAGCCTCTGAAGAGAGGGTGGTGGACTGAACACCATATTCAGTATATTCAGATTCACCTGAGTCTTGCTCCTGCTGAAGACAGGGCAGTGAAACTCTCTGCTCCTCCCCAGTGAGCAGCTACTGCTGTAGTAGTTCTAGGGGAAGCACAGAGCTCACAGCACTTCTAGGACAGTGAGAGGGTAAATGAACCAGCACCCAGAGTGAGTGAAGGGGCTCTCACTGGGTATTGCAGAGCTATTATAACCAGCTATCAAAGAACATTTCTGCAGCACTGGAGTAGAACAAGGGGTGACTTAGGCTGTCCTCACTGCTGTGCCTCTCATGGGGTGCATCAGATCTGAAATTTAGACATGAGAACTATCTATGCATCACATACATTAGCATCATAATTGCCACTGAAACTGAGTTCTCATTGTTCAGTTCAGCATAATAATTGCCATCTTGGAATCAGTCCAGATTCAGTACAGTTAGTTTATAAACAACATCCAATTAAACTCCTTGGAATAGATTCCCTATCAGTTTCTGAGAAACAGGTTAACAAGACACCTATTCTTCCATCAGCTGGAATTGTACAGCTTATCTACAATGTTTTAGTGATGTGTCCTGTAAGACACCAGTGAGAACCAGGCCTAAAATCCTGCAAGAAATTAACTGTTCTGTTGGAATGAACATGAGAGTTTAAAGCACCCTGCAGCCAAATTTCAGCACTCAGATGGCTGAAACACTGTGCATAAAGCACTTTTCAAATGAGTATCCCTCGACTGTCACAACCTGTGGTGTTACTCATTTCACCTGCAGGGAGAGAGGACACCTTCCCCCTCTGTAGAGGGGATGGAATTGGGAAAACCAGAGAGTTCTCAACGTGCAAAAGTAACAGTATGGGCCCAGGCACAGGAGGATGTAAATTCTTCAATCTGTTCATGCACTCCCCTCCCTCCCAGGCTGCCAGGCCAGCTCTCTGCCCACCTGCACACCATGTGGCTCTCTGGGGAGCAGGGGCTGTGCTCTCCCCTCTGACTTCATTTCACTCTCACACATTCACAGAGCAGCAGCCTGTGACAGATGATGGGCTGAGATCAAGACAGAGGAGGAAGATAACATCAGAGCTTGCCCGTTCATACAGCTGCTGGCCACCTTTCATTCTTCCCCAAGTTTGGCCCTACAGCTCTAAAGCAATTCAGGACTGCCACAGGATTCAGCTCTCACTGCCTGCTACAAAACCAGTAACCTACAAACAAACCTGTGCTTAGGAGTGCTGACAATCATGGCAGGTCCTGCAGCCATTTCAGGTGCCTTCAGCCTTCACTTTCTGGTGTTCTGTGGCTTTCTTTTTGCTGCTGCACAACCTTTTGTCTTTTTCTCTACTCATGTTCTCCCTCACTCAACTGAGAAAATTCACAGCATTGAATTCAATCCCACCAGTAACTGCAGCTGTTTGTTTTTTGTTGATCAGGCAATATTTTCAGGGGGAAACCCATTTGATCTTTTAAATTATAAATAATGTTTTGTTTGAAACCTTTGTCATGCTCAGTTATAGCTAAAAAGCCCGATTATTAAAAAATTCAACTAAGTGAAACCAATGATTTACAGGCATGTTAAGTCACAGATCTGATAAGGCTGATTACTCTGATGTACTGCCATGTGTATAAATGCTTGTGGTAACTCTAAATGAGCTGCACCTCTGTGGTGCAGGTGTGTGAGTAGAAACACCACTCAGGTGTGTGAGCAGAAACAAACACCACTCAGGTGTGTGAGCAGAAACAAACACCACTCAGGAGGGTGAGCAGAAACACCAGCTCAGGCACCACAAAGCTCCAGTCCAAGTGGGTGCAATACAACTCCAATATCACCATTTTTTTCCTGGCTGCAGAGCTGGGTTATCCCACATTAGCCCAAAGATCACAGTGCAACACACCCTTATGTGTGCTTTGCTGAAGACTCAAAGTCCTAAGATTTCAAACACCAAGGCATTCAAAAGAGAATACAGGATTTCAATTTACATATTTTTAAATTCAGCTCTCTTTTAGTGTATAACCCACTCTGTACCTTCCATTTCAATATGTTTTTATTGATGTCATAATTTACATCTTGAGGGCTTTTATTAGGCAATGGTACCTGCACAATAAGACACTACAACAACCTTGTGTTTTGCTAAACATCAAACTTGACACTGTTACCTGTTCTACTTTAGTACTAAAAGAGAAAAAAAAAATCAATGAGGATGTTTATAAAGAGTCAGAAAGGAGAACTAGGCAGTAGGCTTGAACTGCTCCCTCCACATTTTAAACTCATGTAATACCAGTATCTCAAAAACTGTGTTATTTTTCCCTAGGACAAGACAGGTGATAAGGAAGAATGCCTGTGTGGTTTTTTTTTACTTTATCCTTTCCTCTCAATCCCTCCTTCTCATCAGATTCCCATATTTATGAATCACAAGAAAACAAAGAAAAGAGCAAACCCTCCCATTGAGACTGTGAACAAAGAATTCATGTCTGAAAGATCAGAGCATATAACCACAAAATTATATTACTGCAGTAAGATATTGAAGATGTTAAGTCCTTATGAAAAGTGACTAGACAACTGAGCTATTTTATGCCTTTAAAAAAAATTATTTATAATCTGGCAGATGTTTTTCAGCTTGTTGTCTATGCCAGTCTTAGTAATGCTAAATTTACACAGTACTGAAAAAAGTCATCTAACAACTAAAAAGGACAAGAAAAGGAAATGATACTAATAAAACTCTTCTTTTGATTCTGACTTTAAAAGTTTGCTGCTGAATTTATGTTGAAATCAGGTCTCTAACTAAACACTACTGTAATATCTCAAATCTCAGAATACTTTGGTTAACTTGATAGCAAATCTTTGCATTCTACTGCCTAGAATCTCAATATCTACAGAAATACTCCAGAAACTAATACCCAGATGAAACTTCAGCAGAATGCAATCCCATATTTCCTTATATGCTTTTTCCTTTGTCTTCAAATTCTGTTAAAAATTTTTTTTTAGTCTTCTGTAAGGAATTTTGATTAAGTTCCATTAAGTGCCTAATTCCTCAGAAGGTGTATTTCTGAGTGGTTCCATTGATGTATGCCAATTACACCAGCTGACAAACAGCCACTGCATTACAAAAAAAATCCATATTTTTAATGACTCCCTTGCTGTCCTCCATGTCTGTGTGTATGTCATGACACACAGCTTCCCACCATCTGCACTTCTTCCTTTATATATCCACGCATTTTGTATTATAAATTGCCTGGCTGTGATGTATCTTGACATTTGACATAACAGCAGGGCTGGGGGGAGCGTAAGTGCTGATCATTAGATTATTGTTGAAGTATTCTCTCCTTTCCTCCCCTGCTCCCTGTGTTCCCTGGAGACACAGGTGTTAATAAAATCAAACAAAATGAAAATGGGTAAATTATTGCAAGCTATGAACACCTACATTGTGCCATGCCTCACTAGTTTCCAATACCACCTCATTCTTGAGACAACCAGAGAAAAAGATGCAATTTCATCCTGTAGACTGGGTGGTATAAGGAAAGGACAAAAGAGACAAGATATTGCAATCCAAAGGTCAGTGACCCACTCCCTTGTATAATTATAGCATTTCATTTATATCCTACCAATGTGTCTTTGGATGGCTGATAGTAAATTAAGAAGCTAAAAAAGAACAATTTTGAAAATTCCCTAATAACTAATAACTGAACTCTAAACCTAGAGCATCATATTGGGAGATGAGCACAAGTATCAGCTTGGAATTTATTTTCTAAAAAATAATTTTAGAATACTCTAAGACTCAGATCTGACCTAGATCTGTGTCTCACTGCTTCACTGCAGGATTCTTGAAAACAGATTTAACACTTATTCTAAACACCTCAGAGGTTTTTTTGTAGAGCTTCAAGGGTCTGAGTCATCCTGGAGTGCAATATACATCCAATTGAATCTTGCAGGATGAATGCACTTTGTACCTCCTTAAAATGCAGGTGGAACATTTTGTGCTGCATTCCTCATTTCCATGATCAAGCACAAAACTCTTCCCCTGCATTCTTCCAAAAAGGTTTCATGCAGTAACAAAATCTGAGTAAGAACACTAAGTTGATCCTTTTGCTAATATATATTAACAGTTTATATCTAAATTTAACAGTGGCCCACCTTAGTAATTAGCAGAGACCAACACTTTGCCAGCCTGCTAGCTATTGCTATTGGAACAGTACTGCACAGCTCCTCAGAATCACATCTACTGCACAACCAGAGGAGCACAACAGAAAATAAATTCTGTCTCTGTAGCCCTGATCACTCAGTCTCCCTCCATTCAGTACTTGCAGTGCCAGTGACTTGCCAGGGTCACTCTCTCTGGTGTGAATGTTGCACACTTTGATGCAAGGTGCTAAAATGATGTAGATTATAGAATTTTATAAGCCACCAAATGGGAAATTATTCTCTCTAAAGGGTTGGAGGAACAGAACACATCAAATGCTTGCTGTGAAGAACACTGGAAGCTCAACAATTAAGGCCAGATACTCCAGAGCACTCCAATCCCTACAACTGCTGGCAGCCAGTCCCAGGTCTCACCCATCTCATTTACACACTAAATATTGACCAGAACTTGGAATTCAAGACTGCAACTTTATAGAAACAAGCCAATAACTTTCCACTTGAAAAGCTAACTGTATTTATCTCAACCAGACCACAGTAATTAATATTTATGAGGATGAGTGAAAGAAGGATGCTCATAGCAAAAGCAGATTATGAAAACACAAGAATGTGTGAGGATAACAATGGGACTGAACAATTGGCACCTAAGACACACCTGCAGCAGGGCCATGGAGTGTCAAAATGAGAGGACAACAGTGTATGTGTAGCTGCCTGTATATACAAGCAGAAAAACATTTTTCTGTGCTTTGTTCCACGAGTAATCCAGGAAAAGTCTTGGTACTCATACCAAATACATTTATTACCGCTGATTTAATGGCTTTATTTGACTGCTACAGGGACCCACAGCTGAGATCCCTGATCCCAGGCCAATCAAAGTAACAGTGCCTGGCACATGTTCCACTCTTCAGGGGTAAGAACTAGATCTGTTACAGGTTTAAATCTGCATGTGTTGCATATTTCTGGATTTATATCTTACATGAATATGACCAATAAAAAGTGGATGGAAGTTGAGAGCTCCGGAAAGAACTTGTCAACAGCGTTTTAAGGTGAAAAAAAAAAAGAAAAATAGGAGGTTTTGATCTGCAGAATGTGAAGTGCAACAATTAAAACAGAAGGGTAGATACTTTGAGCTCATTAAAATTTCTTTTGAAGATGAAAGTAATTAGATTTCAATGAGAACTTGGAGCAGAAGCTCACAATGACATGAGAATATTTAACCTGTAGTCTACAGTGCTTCAAGCAATTGAAAGTATGATAAATAATTGCTTGGCTGTAGTAACCACATAGAAGGAAAAAAAGGATTACCCTAATCAAACACAGTCAGTGTGGTGTTGCCTGTCTCTGTGCTCCACATTTCATTCTGAAAGTTTGCAGTTATAAAAACGGAAATCCTGAGTTCTTAAAAAGGAAATTGTAAAGGATTTATTTTCCTGCCACCTCCAAGAAAACTTTGATAATATTCAGGGTCAGCTCTTCAGCTGGCATGATCAACAGAACTCTGTGGAAACCAGTGGATCAGTGCCAATTTATAACAGCTGAATGTCTGCTTTTACTACACTGACAACCTTATTTTTGATTTTTTTTCCATATCTCTAATTCTTTTAATTTTTTTCTCTTCAAATCAGGAACATTACTAGCCAAATACATTTTTTGTTGTCAGGTATACCTGTCCTCCAACAAGACTCATAACTTATGTCTTTATGTGAGTTGCACCAGTGATTCTTGCTCATATTTCAGTATCATCACAAAGCACAAGCCAGGACTGTACAATCCTTTACCACACAGGTATTTTTTATATTATATCTGTGCAAAAAGCCAAATACTAATGTCACAGAGGCCTAAAGCACAGATAATGGACCCTCCTGAAAAGGCAGGGTAAGCTTGTCTTACACAGCAATATCACGGGGAACAGTGCTTCTCAAAAGCCATCTAGGAAGGAAAAATGAAAACATTTTATCCTGCATATGTTGAAAAAAAGCTGGTTTTTCTTCTGTATGAAGAAAGTGCTCTAAGAAAAATGACTAATGTTTTGAAGCCTTTTGATTTAGACAATAATCTTTGGGGTTCAGGGAATACATTTCTGACTGACTTGGGTAGCACAAACAGGTTTTTGTAGGTCCACAGCCAAGAAACCTGATGATAAGGGATGACTAGCCAATATCCATCCATTTCTAAAGAGACAAAGGGAAAAACCCAGAAACATGCTCATCTACAGCAAAAATATATAAATAAAAACCTAGACACTTTTAGTCAAAATAGCCCTGAAGAAAATTTCCCAAGAGATTAGAGCTGCAGGCTGGAAGAAGAGTCACTGGGAAAGATGGCCTTTGGAAAGCAAAAGTTTTTTATTTAAATGAGAATGGAATGTTTGGAAAAGGTTATGATGGATGACCTTTATAACTTCTCAGAGGATCCAGCAACCCAAAAATTTCCTCCTTTGACTGCTAATGAAAGAAACCTGTCACATTTCTTGCTCTGGTAAAACAATCTCAGCATCTGCATTCTCATATCTCAGGTGACTGCCTGGGCCACCTAAGTGCTGCTGAGTTTGGGCATATCTGTGTCAATGTTCTTTTTTAAACCTTTCACAAAATATGTGATGAATATATCCATTTTTTTCCCCACAAATCATTATCAAGGGAAAGAGAACCCAAAAATTAAGAATTAAAGATTAATCATCTGAGATGTACTCTGTTAATCAGTGCTGACAGCTAAAAAACACTGTATCCTTTCTGAAAAAATCTGTTATCTGATCAGATTTCAAATTGATAAGCACTAATATCAAGTTACATTTATTTTGTTGGAAAGGAGGTCTTCTGCTATCCCTTTGTGCTGGAAATCCTACCAGTGGTGAAACTGAGAAAAGCTTGTTAAGGTCCTGCTTCACTGTAAGATTCCCTATCTGCTTCTGGCTGTTTAGCAGCAATAATAATAATAATAATAATAATAATAATAATAATAATAATAATAATAATAGAGTTATTTTATTACATGCAGTTGCTGAAAGAATGTGGGTGTACAAGATCTTGTGTGCCAATTGGTTTTGTGGCTGTTCTACAGTAAAGAGCAGTAAAGACCAGGCCATGACAATGGTCTCTATGAAAAACCTTTGGCACAGACACTGGCAAATGTTTCAGTGGAGCAATGTCCTCTGCATTTGCAAACACTGTTAAAAACATTTCCCCAGAATCTGGCAGAAAACTCCCATTATAACTTTAAATAATTCAAGCAAATTGAACCCTTTCCTGAATATATCCTGAAACAAGAATATTTGCTCAATATTTGAGAAAGGAAGGGGAAAAGAAGGATTAAAATGTAAGGGCAAACCTATGCAGAATCCTCCCAGAACATCACTGAGTAGCTCTCTAAGCATGGTACATTCAAGATCCCTACCACAGAACAAAGATATTCCTTTGCTGCTTTGTTACTGCCTATCCCAGACTATCTAGGACTAAACCTGAAAGCAGGCATGCTGTAGCATTCTATGTTTAGAAAATCCATTGCCCTTGTAATATTCATAATCCTATTATGTTAAATTTAGCTGGTCAAATTCTGCTCTTACTTGTACTTCACATCTGTCAACTTAGGGTGTACAGGACATACATCAAGGCAGCATTTAGCTCAGGATAGTTGAGAAATGTGATATTTGGAGTACATTTCATCTTTCAAAAGCCATATTTTTTCCAATAATAAATGCAGAAACAAGTATCCCCAAGGTCATGCAATGTGTGTTCTTTCCCACTCAGCTAAAGATGGTATTAAGGAGCTAAAATGAGAGAAATATTGTCATTTGGTCATGTAGCATAGCGTGCCTGATGTCATCCTTCTGACACCTTGGACACTTTGTTTAACAAGGAAAGCAGCTGGAGCACAGGAGCTGCAGAGGAGTTCCAGGCTGAGGGTCTGGCAGAGTGAGGGCTGGGCTGCAGGCTGTGCATGTGCCCATGCTGTGAAGGAGATAAATTGCTTTCTTAATTGTATAAACATATATAAACTGGTACTAATAGTACCAGTTTGCCTAATTTTTACAAAGAAATATTAAAAATGCTTGAAAACAAGCACACAGAGCACTGACTCCTCAAGCATCCTGCTGGAGTGCCAGAGGCTTAGTCCTATTAAAAATAGTCCAGTTAAAATACCTTAGTTGTAGTGAAAAAATGCTCCAAAAATCTCAGGTAAAATTTTAAAGCTGTCTTCCTCGGATAAGTAAAAATCATCAGAACAAGTAAACTTACTCTAAATAATATTTGTTGTCATTAAAATGTCTTCATTTTCTTACATTATGAACATGGAAATAGAAATCACAGCTGGTCAGAGTGCCCAAGGTGGGAGAAGAAACCTATAAAGGTGTCTTAATTTTTTCCTCTGATCCTTTACAGTAGTGACCCAAAATAGAAAACACAGTGATACAAATTCCACTAAATGCCTGCAGTGCACACACTGTGCATGTTTTAGAGGGGCACAAAATGCAGTACTTTCTTTTGACTGTGTAACAGAAGACACAAGTTATTAGCAATGTTGTAATAAACACTGGTATGGACAGATATAATGACTGTAGGGATTCATGATGAAATTCTGTTTCAAATGGTCAAAAAATGGGTAAGCAGTGAAAAATGGTTAGTGCTACATACTATTTCAAACATATGTGCAAAAGACCAAAACTAGGTCTTTAGAACTGACTGTATGTATTACACTAAGAAATTCCAATCATTTGTGATGAAACTCTCCAAAATATCATTCCAAAATTTTCAGCAGCACTTAAAAAAAATTCAGAAACAAAGAGGTGGGAACAACGAAACTAGCTGAACTCAGCCTTTTGATCTCATTGCTTGTAACTAAATGTTTTGTTTTGATTTTTTTTGGGGCAGGGGGGAGACCTGTTTTTATAATTTATTTAGCACCAAAACTGAACCTGGTGAAGCACTGTCACTCCTTTTCCTTACTGGAAACAACTTTATTTTTTAAAAGTCCTAGAAAATCTAGACAGATTTCCTTTACAGATATTTTAGGTTAAATAGGTAGCTGCATGTCTATTTAATCACAGGCACTTGCACACTTGAACTTGCTCTGAGCTTGTCTGATGAATTATCTCTGATTAATTTTCTTTGTTTCACACAGACATTGTTTCCCATCAAATAGAGTAACTAAATAGATGTTTGAGGCCAACACAATCCTTCCCATATACAAGGTCAGGGATATTACAGCCTAGGCTTGTGAAGCTGCTCAACACTTCAGAGTTTTACCAGCATTAGTTTGATGCGTTCAGTGCCATCAGCTCCAACACCGAGGTTCAAATTTTAAAATGAAATTTCAGAGATAAAAGCATTAAGATAGTTCTATCAGCTATAATACTGGAATGTGCATGCCTGCAGCATTATTTACAGTGTCAAAGAGGCCACTAGAAAATATCAGTTGATGTATTCAATGGCTTATTTTCCAAACTGAGCACCACAAGAACCCAAACCAAAAATTATCAGGGCTCTTTTTTCTATATTGTACTTTTCCATTTCTAATTGTTTATAATTCTTCATAGAAGCCCTTTTAATTCAGCTACCCAGTATAATACAGTATACATAATATTTTGCAAGACACAGCTTCTGCAACTGCCTCTATTCCATCAGGCTTTGTGACTTGATGCCATAATGGTCTTGATTTATTAGAAGATAAACCTTTTCCAATGCTTTTTCCTTTAAATAGTGAACTGTAAATAACTTATCCAATATGAAAAAAGCTGAGTAGCTCCTTTGAAATGATAATGGAGATTGTCTACAATTACATCACCCACTGCAGGATCCTTGTATTAATACTTGACCTGTATATATGGGAACATACAGGACAGTAACCTGCACATATACACATTTCTGTGTGGGTCTGTTGGGACACAAACATTTGGGTGGGGTGCAGCTAGCATATTCCAAAACAGAAGGAAAGATTTTGTTGCTGTATTTGTGTCTTATAGATTTTGTATTTAAATGTCCAGTGGCACAATATTGCTGTTAAACATAATTCAACCAACATTTTCTGTCCTTTTTCCTTAATTATTTCAGTTCTGTGGTTCAGCTGGCCCAAGCTTCCCAGCTGTCAAATCATCACTGAAGAAACCTTCCTGCAAAGCTTAACTCCAGTCAACCCTCCTTTTCTGTCAGCAGCAGCATTTTCTGCCTGTGCTTCCACACTGGCATGTGAATATTGTGGCATACTTTGGTGTCAGCATCAGGATGGAGTGAGGACTGGCTGGGCCATGCACCATAACCCTTGTCTTTGGAGCTCTGACCATGTTAAACCAAAGCCCTGGCCCAACAAGCCTTCCTACTTACTCCTCTGTTCTCTCTCCCTGGGCACCATCTCTGGCACATTCTGCCATCAAGCAAGCTCTGCTCCATCAGCCCTGTGGTCAATGCCTGCAGAGCTCAGAAGACCTTTTCTCCCTGACAGCCTTAACCAAATCACTTTTCCAGGCTTGCCATTCTTCAGAACGCTGTCAGGCTTTGCTACCACCAAGCCACTATTTCCAGAACACAGTTAAGTGCTTATCACTTAAAACTTTAAACACTAATTGCTTAGTAATGAAAACTTGAATTGATTGGAGAACAAACTTCTGCTAAGTGACTGGCAGAATTCCAGCTCCAGTCCATAATAATCAAAATTCACTAAAATAGCATTTTTAAATGTCTTTTGTTTGAAAACCATTCTACACACAGGTGTGGGAAGATCTTGATGCAAGGTAGTCATTTTAAGTGTTTCTAGGATTGAGCCAAAAAAATGTTTCTGAATTAACAATTGCTAATTTGGAGTTGAATAAAATACCTGTGTTCATCTTAAAAATGTCTATGTTATTAAAAATCATGTTTCTCCTTCCTTTATTTCACCTGCTTGTGTTGTCAGGTACATCAGTCTCTCTTAGAAATGTATGCCTCAAGAGAAATATACTCAGCTTCCTCCTACTCTGGTGCTCAGGATGGAGACTCTCCCATTGTTACTTTGATAGGATTTGGTATTGATTGCCAAAGGTACTGTGTAACCTGAGGAACTTCCCTTGCCTTCTAAAACAGCATTCTGAATTTTCAGGACTTCAGAGAAAATACTGCAGCTCATTCCCTGTATATTCTGCTTGTTTACTGTGGGTGCTGATGGAGCTGACTAGGGATGTTTAATGCAATGTTACTTGTGAGACATTGGATTACACTGGATAATGAAAAGGAAAGAAATACAAACTGAACTCTTACCATACTATTAACTATCCATGGCATTGGACTGGATTACTCGTCCTAGTTTTTAGAAATTGCACAAGAAGCATCCTGAAAGCATGCAAAGCACCAGTGCTACTCCTGAGCATCCCTTAATTTTACTTAGTCCATGCTCAAAATCCCAACCCATTTCTCAAAGATCTCTTTCATGTCACAAGAGCTTTGCAGAGATTTTGGACAGTGTTCCCAGACACAGACCAAGACAGTTTCTTTTGCTTTTACCTTCAGGGCCACAATATGAGAAGCTTCTGGCACTGTGATGTTCTGTCACTTTTTAATGCAAACTCTGGAAGTTCACGGACACGACGCTGCACAATCTGAGGAAGATAAATCACAGTTACTTCAAGCCAGTTGACAGCAGTTTAAGCAGCTGCAATCATCAACCACCAAGGGAGTTTCTTCTTTTATCTTACTAAATGCAAAAGTATAGCAGGAGCTGCTAATATCACTGGACTATCAGGAGTCCTGCTTTTACATAAATATCAGCAAGCGGTAAGTAAATTCTGTTGACGAAATGTAATAAAACAAAGACGGTTTCAAATATGACCATTCCCTGATGCATTCTGTAGCCCCCTCTTACTCACTTATTGCATGCTGCTGAGATTATAAGGTTTGCTTTTATCTGTCAGAAATCAATATTTCAAACATCGGATAAAAGAGGAAATTGAACTGGGAATAGGCTGAAGTGCTGTAAAAACTACAAAGCACAATTATCAAAAAGCACTTAAAGTACTTAATAGGACACACATATAAAAATGCTCAAATTAATGTCAGGGAACTATAATGAGAACTTTTTCTATGCTTTTTGATCCAAATGCAATGCAATTCGAGTGCAGCCTGGTCAGTCAATACAGTTTTCAATTTATATGAAACCCTAAGGATTTCTAGCAATCCATTTGCTAGAACTGAACCATTACATATGATTGGTTAATATTTCAATTTATTGAAAATACATTATTTTGTGTAAAGTGTTTAAGTTGTTGAGGTTTAATCATTATAAACAGTTATGATAAAAATAGATCTTTGGGTAAACAAAGACCTTACAGTCAAGCTTTTAATAAATACTAGTATAACTAGAAAATTGGATTTTAAGAGGAATAGACATAAGGAAAAACTGCAGATACGGGGTCACAAGATGAGAGGAAATTGTTGTATAGAATGGATCTTTTATCAGCACACATTAAGCTGAGAAGGGACTTTGTAAAATGTTGGAAACCAGGGTTATTTTATGCAAAAAAACCTCCTCACTATTAACTTTAGTACTTTCCCCTTGGATTTATATATTCATTTATCATCTTTAATACTACTGAGCTGGAGGTCTTTACAAAACTATGCTAGATCAGAAATCATGCAAATGAAAGTGCACACGTGTGCATGAACACATCAGCATCCATGGAAAACAGACTGAGAGACTTCAGAAAATTTGATATGAAACACAAAGAGCTGCAGCACTCAGAGGAGTTACAGCCATGATTTGAGCAAACAAGATGCACATTAATTAAATGGTTGTATCCAACTGCAGCACTCTTTCCTAACCTACACCCCACAAGGAACAACAAGGGACTCTTGGGACTCTTTCTTTGTGGAAAGTCATTCTTAACGCTTACACTTCATATTTATTCTTTAACCATGACATTTCTTTAATTTGAGGGAGCCTTTACTCCGCCACAATTAAAATGTGCCTCTGACTGGAACTGCACCCAGCTCTCTGAACTGTGGATCAGACTGTGGTTTTCACTAACAGACAAACTGTTCCATCAGCCAAACACCTTCCCACCACCTTTCCTCATTGCAGTTTGAGCCTATACAGTACAACCTCTTAGTTAACATCCCTACTTCTTAAAGTCCAATCTGAATCGTTGCTTCTATAATTGTCATCCCACTTGGTCTATTTTATGTGATGAAGAAGAGGTTATAATAGTCCCTTTTGCAAGAAGTTTGACTATGAAGGCACAATCACCACACAGGATCTTTCCAGCACACAGTAATAATGCAATTCACCAAGTGAAACTGCACAACACACAGCCAAAATCTCTCTTCTAATGATTCTGGTCTTGTGTATGTTAAGCAAAATGTAACATGATTTAATTGAGGGAACTCATGAAGATATCTCCTAAAAGAGTTTTCACATTTGAATACAACTTTGACAAAGCTAAAAATAAATAGATTGCTTCAGCTGCATACTGTATTCACTTGAATGGTGTCTTGAATTTTCAGATGTCTGAACTAACAGACTGGTTTTCTGAATCAACAGAATCATAACAAAGCATACAATCTTTTCCAAATAGTACATTAAAAAAAAAAAAAAAAAACAAAACCAAAACCAAGTTATAAAAATAATTTTGTTTTCTCTGAGGAGAAAGCATGCTATGATCTGGTGAGGCAGTTGTAGTTATGGCAGTCATAATTGCATAATGCACTTCACTGAAGCTTCTTTTATTGCATCTTATTGTATTTTTTCCTTCAATTATTAAATTCAGAGGCTTAACCTCAAAAGAAAATGCACTTGTCTTTACATACACTTGAATTGTTACTGCCATTTAAAACTAATCAATGTTTTCTTTAGTACCATAATAGCTTATTTGCAAAGCACCTCTTTAAGAGATATTTACACGGTGTTCTGGAAGTAAACATGTTTCAGACTGTAAGAAAAACCCCCAACAAAGACAGCTTCATTCTCATCTCAAAGTTCAGCACAACTGAAGTGACTTAAAAAGCTGAAAATATTGTGCACAAAGGGAGTTGCTACTAGATGATACCCCTCCATTAATAAATAATACAAGGAAAAACTATGCATTGTACACAACCTCTATATCCCTAGAGAAATTCAGGAAATTAATTTTCAAAAGGCAAAGCATACAAATATATGCTTTCATTAATGTTAACAGGAAAGCAAACAGTTAAAATCTTGTAATTAACCTGTGTTTCTTGGAAATAATATACCACTCCTGACATGGACCTTCAACTGCATAAAACTCAGAGGACTCCAAGGCCTCACTGAGGGTGGAAAGCCCAGGCTCCTCCAGTAAAGTCAGAAATGCTCTCAGAGTGCAGAAATGATCACACCACTTTCCTCTAGGAATATAGGGGAGATTTTTTAATTAGTCTCCATAGATTTCTCCAGAACGAGGTCAGAGAAACCAAGTTAGGTAATATGAGTACCCCTAATGTCTCAAGATCTGCAGTTATTTAACAAAGAGAAGTTCGAAGGAAGGAAATTTTGCACAAAACTCACAACCAGGCTTTTTTTCATTTCCAAATGTAAACGTCTACTGCTTTTAATAAGCAGATCACCCCGGCTCAAGCTGTGCCTGTATTTAAAGACATCAAACCCGTTGATTCCAGTAGAGTAGCAAGACTATTACTGTGATGAAAGTTATAAAACCAAAGCTAACAAGGGACCAAGCTTTGCCAAAGGAAAGAACCAAAATAATAATTGAAAGCATTGGACAAAGGGACTGCCACAAAGTAATGAATTGGCCCATGCCAAAGCAGCCATGTTACTTATAATATTAATTTATTATAAAAATTTTAAATTGTATTTTTCAGTACATTTGTATCTGTGAACCTGGGATCTATTACTTTTTTCATCTGTAAAGCAAAGCCAATATTTTGCATTTGTAATCTTGAAAATTTAATGGGGTAGAGCACAATAATTTTGTATTTTATCAGTTTATGTCTAACTGCTAACAATATGTGGTAGCTATCACACTTTGCAAGTACTCTTACATTATAGAAATCAGTTAATTCCCTGATTTCCTTTTATTAATCAAGATTATCTTTCCAGCTGCTCTTTAATTAAATATTTTGTTAAGGATCATTAAGAAATTATATAAACTCCTCATAGTTCTCACTGCTAATCAAAAACATTTCATTCAATCATGTTATAAAGCTGAAATTTGCCTTCCAGTTTTACTGCAAAGCCTTTTTAGAACAGGTATTGAAAAAAGAGAAGAAAAACAAATCATCAAACAAAACTGCCTTCATTTCCAAAAGAGAATTTCCCAGTTAAATTAATATAAAATAATCAAGAATTTACTTAGAAGGTTAAAATAGTGTGATTGAAAAATGAATAGTAAAAATTTTTCCATTGCTCTTCACTTGAGTTAAAATAAAGGCAGTTCAAATTATAGATTATTCTCTCTCTTTAGAAAAGGTAGAAGGTGGTGAGACAGTGTTGGGTAGATGCACAGTAGTAATGGATTATGGAGATTTTTGTCTCCTGGGTCACTGTTATGAATCTGATCCAAGACAGCAATGACGAAATGTCAGTGCCATTTTATGGCTTTTAGCATGAAATCCTGACCCTGGGAGGTCAATGGCAAAACATCAGCAGCGCCAGGATTTTCACCTTTTGAATCTCTAAGACACAAGAAGAATTAAGGTCTGACTCAGCATCCATTGACTTTAATGGGAGTTACACTAAGTTCAAGGTGCAGGTTTTTATAAGTCCTTAGGTGCTGCTTTGCTCATGCTTTAATAAGAGCTGGATCCTTCAGATGACTCAAACACTTAAAAGTGCAGCATTAAAACTATAAACTTTTATCTTTAAAGTTAAGTGTTCTAATGACTCTCATCCCCTTGCTCCTGCCTGGATTACTCTGCTCCATTAGGCTGAGCACTGGATAAAGGCTTCTTTCACCACATGTATTCCTTCTCTGCTTCTTTCTCTGAAAGCAAAATCCTTGTCCCAGGTGACACAAGGTCCAAAGCCTCTGGGATCACCATGTTTGTGGCCCTCGAGGAATCTGGCAGAGACTGTGACTTCTGCTCTGCATCCTGTCTGGTCAACTTCAGTCAATTCCCAGAATACCACTCCTACAAAACGTGAGATCTGAGGAGTAGGGGAATAGTAAACTTTGGGTCACAATGACTAAATTAACAAAGCAGCAGAAATAATTTTGGAGTGATTAACTCAAAGAAAACCCTTATCAATTTCCTGAGAACAGGCAGAGATGGCTTGTTATTTTATTTTGTTTCATTTGCTTTGATAGTGGGTGCTTTGTAGAAAGGACATTTCCAGCCATTTTAAACCAGTGATGGCTGGGACCTAACTCTTATGTCTTACCACTTTGCAGGTTTGAAGGTGTTTGATCCTGAAAAGGAAATAAGAATAGAATCCAACTGAGCTGTCAAATTTGAAGTGTTTATCCAAAATGAAAAAAATTTCCAAAATGAAATTATTTGATCATTCCCTCCAAAAATACTAAGGTACACAAATATAAAAATGATCTCTTGCTGTAACATAGGCTTTCCAAACACATTTCACTTGCAGCTCAGGCGTGTGCTCCTAAAAGTATTTAGCTATGCTGAAAACCACCCAGGAATTAAACTGGATGAAAGCATGCTGAGGAAGTTGTTGGAGGTTTAATTACCTTTTCTTTTTTTTCTCTTGAGTGGGAGTTCTGAATTCTGGAGGAGTAAAACTCCAGTCTCTACTGTATTGAAATGATATTTTTTTAGCACTCCAATCATTGTCTCTACTTGACTAAGACATTTCTGTGCTAAAGCAGGTGCATTTACTTTTCAAGTATTATTTTACTAATCAATTGAAAAATTACCTCCATGAATGACAGAAGTGCAGACCTTTGGAGTATTTCATTAAAAGGAGCAAACATTAATTACAAATCCAGCCCAACCTTTGCAGACATAAATTATGGGACAGATCTATTTTCTCCATGCTTAATTGCAAGCAGTGACTAGCTCTTTAAATTATTATCTCCAAGGCATGAATGAAATTAGAATGGATTTGGTGATATTCTCAAGGCTTATTTGTATCTAAATAACTTGGCCATATACTGTCTGGAGATAGAAGGAAAATTAGGGGGAGCACCTTTGAGCCTTTCAACAGTGCTAGCTTCCTGTGAAAAAAAAATGGGAATTGCAAAATGGAATTAGAACCTTAAAGGCTTTGCAGACTGGGAGGTCTAGATGCAGGCTTAACAATGGGAGAGCTGATAAAGTCCAAGTATTTTTCTCCTAACCTAAATTCTCAAAAATTTTAGATGTTTTTAATTTTCTGAAGCATTCATGTTTCCGGCAGAATATTCCAGGCAACATCTTTCCTGAAAGGTAATATTTACATTTCAAGAAAAATAAGTATTTTTCTAGTGAAGTAAAGCCCCCTTCCTAGAGAATTAAGAAGACTGAAAATTCTGATTTTGTAATAGGCACAGAGCTGACATGTTTGTGATCCTACCAAAATCTGGCTGGAAAATAGAACAATTGATTGGTCCACTGAAACATAAACAGAAGGTACAGTCTGCTGTGATGAAGAGTGAGAAATAGGTAGAGAATGTAAGGATTGTTTTTTAATACAATAACGAAGACAGAGATGTATTTTTTTGAAATGTATATAATGATTTAGATATTGCATTGGAAACAGGAAGGCCTCTATAAGAACATTGTTTTTTGTATACCACAGTGGGTGTGAAAAAAGGAGTCTCACAAGACTCTGTGGGTACTGTCTGACCCTTGTTTCTACTACCCCTCTACCACAAAAGTTAATAATTTGGCATTGCACACCTTAAAAAAAATAGATAATTACTTGCTTGGAGTTCAATTTACTTGTGTCATGATACAGTAAATACCAAGCTGAATTCTCACAGTGTTAATCATTAACCTGGGAGAGGGCATTTGCTTAAAATGCATTCCTTCAACTTTGACATTTCATGAACACACTGGCAGATATTTCAACAGCAATTTCAAATATGCTGAAGGTGTAAATTAGTCTAAGTCCCCCCAAAAGCCAAACTCTTTCCACTTTTTAACTTCTGGGTATATAGTTACCCTCCATCTCTGCTGCAGGAGCAGCCTCTGACAGCAGAATTACAGCAGCTCTGCAGAGCTGGATGGTTTGAGGCACAGAGAAAGCCCAGTTCAGATTCAGAGACACCATTGCAAAGAGCAGGGCAGGGTACCTATAAAAGGAACACACCTCTGATAGTACTGATTTTTTTCTGAATTTTTTACTGAAATTTTCTACTTTGACAGACTTCTCAGGCCCTTAGCAAAATGTTTCTGGTACTAAGTTGAAGAATCTGTAACAAAATTAGAGGATTTCTTGAAAAAAATATGTATTCTGCTGAAAAAGTTGAGATTGGTTCAAAAAATTTGGAAATACCTGGTCCAATAGAGAGAAGACTTCATGGGCTTCATAATTTTAAATGTCTTGCTTAGGAGAGAGAAGAATGTAAAAATCTATTTCCTAGAATTTTGGAAGTATTTTTGTTCCCTTTCTTCTCCATGGTATTTCATCTTAATTTAAATGTGAGGAGTTAAAGATTGATCTGGAGCTTGGGAAAAGCATTCAAGCAGAGGAGCACGGGGGACAGAGTGAACCCTTTACCCACATTGCTTGAGAAAGGCACTGCTTTGCAATATATTCCTGGGAATGATAATATCATAGGTCACCTATTTGCTCTGGAATCTAAACCAGAGCACCACACTTAAACCATCTGCACCTACAATGAAGGTAAATACATTATGAGGGTCTCCCCATTTACACAAGCCTTAGTGGAATGCATGATTTTTTAGAAATCTGGGCAAATTCCTCAGTTTTGATAGTATATCATTGATCATTCCTTTATATTTCTTTAGAAAGAAAACCACCACTAACAATTACTGGCTTTAACACCTTGCAGCTTATATATAGCTTCTCATATAAGGAAGAAACACCTTAAGCACAGTGTGAAAATAGCACCAATTCAATTTATAAAATGTAGATATGTTGGAGCAGAGAAGGTAGGAAACTAGTTAAATGGGAGTTTTAAAAATTAAGATACTTCCTTCATTCAGGCTAGTGGAAAACAAAGAGAGCCGGTAGCATATGTACTTTTAACCAACAGAAACTTTTTTCCCTCTGGATACAGAATTGCAGACAGAACTTTGCTTCAAGTTGCAAAAACTGCGAATGGAAATATGGAGGAATCAGGATTTTTAACTAAATATTAACCAGTGCTGTATTCATTCCTGTGTCACAGTCTAAATGTGGCAGGTGCTGTGCACCAAACCAAGCCGCATTAATTGCAGCTGAGCAGGGTGGGAGCAGGGCCTGCCCCGCTCAGAGCCCAGGGCACCATGGAGCTTCCAGCCCTTCCAGCCAGGGCTGCAGCGCCTCACGGGGGCTGGCACCTTCAGTCACAGCGTGGGGCAGTGGGGACAGCCACGGGGCAGCTCAGGTGCAGCAGGAGCCGGGAACAGAGGCAGGCCTGGAGCAGGGCCAGGCTCTCACCCGAGCTCACCGAGGGCAGCACCCCAGGGCCTGTCTGTGCCTGGCTCCCCTGGCTCCATCGGGTTCATGGGCCTGGACACGGAGCACTGCTCCCTGGGATCCCCACGGGGCTGAAGGGAGGCATCATCTGCCCAGCATCTCTATTTTCTGTGTGCAGCAGGACGAACTGGCATGGAGCAGCAAGGCCCAGGTGTGGCTGTGTGGCTGGGAGCTGTTCTGGGACTCCAGCAGTTCTCCCAGCAGTGCTGGTCAGCCCCAGCACTCCTGCCCCACACAGACAGACCTACAGACACACACAGCTCATGGGGCTGGCCATGGGTACCACACTGGGGCCACAAAACACAGCAGTTCTAACAGCAAGTTATCTGCATAGTTCTCACTCTGACTTTTCTCCTCTCTTTCTCCTTCTCTGGCCACTAAACTCCACAACAATGACAACAAAGAGTAACATCAATGCTAGCTCCATCCAAATGAATGGATATGGAACAGAGAGATGCTTCTGTTTAGTGATTCTGAAGTGAACTGACTCCCTGCTGTGCCATCAGTTCACCTTGCCTTATTACAACCTAGTTTACTTTTGTGGTTTTTTGTTGAAATCTGGGGTAACAAATTGTTTTTATTATATCTATTTGAACTGCGCCTACTATTTAAATACTCACATTACCTGCAAACTGTAAACAACCTTGTTGCACCTTGTGTAATCACTCTGGATTGAACTCTCAAAGGATAAAGACTGAACAGTTTGAATAATAGTTCTTGTTCTGTCCTTCTCTGACACATGAATATCAAGAATAACTTATTTTGGCCAAAACAACTAATTCAAGGTGAATTTATGTCCTTAATGGGACATCTGCCATGACAAACAAGAAGGGTTTGGTACGTTCTAGTCAAAGTAGAATATCTTAAATCAAAAGTTTCAGTAGGCTTCAGTGTTCCTGCTAACCCTTCTATTAAATCTTCAAAACAATGTCATAAGCTAGGATTTGTTGTCTTCTACTTTGTTAAAAAGAGGGCAACCTCTAGAACAAAATTATATTGAGAAATAAAATTTACCTTGGATTAGTTTCATGTAAACATAAAAACCCCAACTTCTCAGAACTCATGTGAAAAACATAATGTAGTTAATATTAAATACAAAGATTATGCAACCTATTACTTTTACAGTTTGTGCTCCTGTGTCCTTGATTTTGTCCCTGTTTTGCTTATGATTAATGAATGACTCACCCTCAGTACCCTCTCATTTATTTCATACCTCATTATGAATTTGAAATGGTCAATTTGTTATTCGAAAACAGCAAAACAAGCATGGAAGTTAAACAGTGTTCAAAAATGCAAATGACATTTTTATAAATAAAGTGCTATTCTATCACATTTTAATGGTTTACATTTGTAACTGCTTTTGATATAATTTTGAAGAGTGTACTTAACTTATTCCTATGGAATACCAGGTGGAGTTTCTCCATGTGATTCATTTGAACATCAGGCGTGTCAGTGCACTCTATACAGTCACACACAAATCCTGCAATGACACCTGGTATACTTTACAGTTTTCTATTTTGGCTTATCAAGATCCCATGCTATAATTCCCCCATGGATTCTCATTTGTTTTGTTTGGAATTATTTTACCAGGGTATGATACTTTATAAAGTTTTGTGATTACACTGTTAGCATTGATGTAGGGGCAAAATAAATGCTAGAAAATAAACTTTTGTGTATATTAAGTTCACAACTGTGAAAGCAAAACCCACTAACTTATTTATACTGAAAACAAAGTTTCATACCAACAGTTCACAGCATTACTTTTTTGTTGTTATATCCTTTTTTCAGTTTTGATAATTACTTTCATCAACAGAATTTGGTAGTTTCAAATGCTTTCTTGAGGAGAAAAAAAATTGGCTTGGGTGACATCAATGCTAAATATCATTCTGGGGAGCACTCAGAGGCATGAAACAAAAAGTCCATCTTTTCTCTGTTTCCTGGGGTAAGTTCTGACACTGCACATACTTCAGCGTGGGACAATCCACTCCCTGCAGAAGCCTGTGCAGGCTTCTCTTTTCTCATCACTTTGGGAAAATTGTCCACACCATTGAGAGGAGCTTGAAATTCTGCAACAAAGCCTCCACTGTGTAAAGGCATTCCCTTGAAGCCCCAGTGGCAGCTGCACCCAGCTCCTCCTGCAGAAGATAATCTCTATGCCTCACCTGTTTCAGTTTCTGGCTCATGGTGTGCCAGCAGCAGCACCTGCACCTCCTATTTCTGCTCTATTTTATTTGCAGCTGAATTATGGCTGTGAGGTTTATTCAGGGTGGATAAACCAGCCTCATGCTGAGGCTGCATTCAGCAGAGAGTAGAATCCAGAATGGATGCTATAAACAGACAGGTAGAAATCAAGCTCAGCCAGTTGCATGTTCTTCACTCTGTACAACATGCATGGCTATTTGTGGTGCCAAGTTCAGTAGCTTAAATATTGTGTCATCATAAAAATAGTATAACTGAGCATGGTTATTAACTGCAGGCTGACCTCCAGCTTTGGCTTTGCTTAATACTCTAGATTTATCTTTTCCCCCCAGCTCATTCAGAACACTTTGCAGAGTGGTTTATTAAAGTATAACTAAACATTGTCCTTGGTGTTCATATAAGTTTGGAACAATTCCAAATTTATGACATTTTCCTTGAATTTTGTCAACACATTCACTACAGACCTTTATTCTTCCTTCAATTTCAGTGAAAAATCTACAAAGATCACTGTGTTAAACCAATTTCCCCTATGATGCACTTTAAGATTGCTGAATAGGTTGTCCTTCAAATTAACAAAATCAAATACCCCTCCCAATGCCCTCTTATTTCTGTCAAGCTCTGTATTAGTTTTCAGTGTGCATAAAAAAGATAATATGTTTACACATGGCAAGTGTAAGAGGTAATAATAAAAGGTAAATTTGACATCATGAAGTATGTGAAAAAAAAAAGTTAAACTCTCCCCCTGAAAACTTCACGAAACTGTAATAAAAATGGAGTTTGTGATAGATACTGTAGAAAGCAGTACACAAAGCAGGTAGAATTTATTACTACATTGTTTAATCATTATCCTCTGTATAGAATGATCAAACCCAAAACATGGTGTAGAGGAACTGAAGGTATGTACTGATGGGTTTACCTCTGAGGATTTAGTCTCTAGTAAGAGGCTTTTTGCTGAAGCAATGGAAGCATTTGCTGTCCTTGAGTAAAAGAAACAAATTTCTACTTCTCAAGGCAAATGCTTAGAGATAACTAAAATGAGTCTGAGATTTAACAAGTGTTACTTGTTAATTGTTCTATTTTAAAACATAACTTATACTTTTTTATTCTAAAAATGCTGAGACATATCTCCAGGAACTATCCAGTCTTTATTCTGAATGAAAAAGTTCCATTGCCCTGTTCTGCACACCTTTCATTTACCTTGCAGACCACTATTTATTGACACTTACCAGGCACCCAGGGCAGCCCAAGTAGAATATACATCCTACAGGCTCAGAGAATAGGGCATTGAAAACATCACTGTCATAAACATCAAAACTGCAAACTACATGAAATGCTAGAAGATCAGATTCTGCCTCAAAGCTCTGCCAGGCAAATTCATCAGCAGTGTGACTGCACGTCCATGCTCAGAACCTGAATGTGCAAATTACACCTTTGGCACTCTCAGCTAGCAAACACCTGCAGAAGTGTGGGAGTTTAACCCACTGTTCAGATGACTGGATTCTCTTTCACTGCTTTTTGAAGCTGACTTACAACAGGTGAGGAGGCAGAGTAAAAAAAGGTGGTGGGGGAAGGCACAGCACTTGCTTGTTTAGCACATTTTATGGATGGGTCAGGGATGTAGGACATGGATGTTGTGAGAGGTGATGAGGTAACTGGCAGCAGAGAACTCTGAGCTGGAGCAAATGTGAAGGTAAAACAGACTCGAAATAGTGAACCATCTGCTTTCTAATGAAAACAGCTCCTCTTGTCAGCAACATCCAGAAAAAATGATTTCTTAGTTGGAGTGTATAACCGAGGGAAGTAGCTTTTTTGCTATATGAGGTAATACACTCAAATGATGTATGACTTAGAAAATAGTGTGGGTTAATGATCTTCAGCTGGATCAGGGAGTAAAACAAAGTAATTTCATAATACAGAACATGATGGATTAAATCATGTTAATACTGGGTATATACATTAAAGAAAATGATCTTTCTGGCATACTAAATGGCAAAATAAAAAGCACTTTTAGTAAGCTATATGATTAATTAGTCTGCCCTTTTATTTATGTACCATGATAAAGTAAAATGTACTTCTTCTGGTTACCTCCCAGGCAATTATTCTAAAAGTTATATTGAATACAGCAGCTTCATTGTATTGCATCAGTCCATCAGGAACTGCAAGTAGGTCCCTGTCTTTGTTTTAAGTCAGGGGTTTTCTTTCTTCTCTCCTTCTCCTGTCCTCCTTTACTAGAGATTATTGGGGTTTTGTATGTTTTTTAACACACACAAACGTGAGATTGAAGATGGTACGATCATATATTGCAATAACCTAAATATTGATTTGTCTTAGCACTATTACTTACAGAAAGTGCAAAAAATTCCAGTGAGTGAAAAGTTACAGCTCACGTGTAATTCAGGCAAATATTTAAATATGGGAATGCAAATGCTCCAGACTTCGTTCAGATTCTGAGCTGTTTCATTTCCTGCCTTCACAATTTAACTGTATATTGCAAATTTCTACCACAGGTTCAATCACATGCAAAATCTTTTAGAAATAAGCTGGGAATGTATTTTCAAAAGAGATTTCAAATGAAACTAAAATCTCAAATTTCAGAAATAATGTTACCTGCAGAGGGAGGAATATTATTTTTGAGAACTATGTGTCTTCCAGTCTTATTGTACATACTTATTAGAAATTATGCAAATGATGAAAGGCACAGAAGGTTCCACTAGTACCAGATTTACACGGAAGGAAGGAAAGATATTATTAGCACTGAATTTACTTTCTTAAAATCTTATGAACATGTAGAAACTGATAAAATGCAGGAGTTAAAGAAAAGTCCACTTCAATATTTTTAAAATGAATATTTAGTAAGCTGGGATAGATTTTGTATTATATTAGGGAATCACACAGTCCTTCAAAGTGGATTGCCTTAGACAGATGTACTTATCAACACAGAAAATGTGAAAGACCAGACTTGGACATTTTCTAATGTTAAATTCAGATTTCAGGTGGGGAGTGTTTTTGTAAGGGGTCCAGCACTTACATGGACTTATACTGTTATACTGTTCCACAGACATGCATAGAAAAATAAATTCTGATTCTCAAACGCTATGCTAAAGGAAATGTCTTTTAAAAAAAGAGCCACCTAAGAACAATTACTTTTTCTTTTTCTTTTTTTTGATGGTTGGTAGTGCCATACACTTGTCGACTACAGCAGGAATTTGGAATTTCTGCATGATATTCTTGTGAAGTTCTAATTCTGGATTATATCATGCAGAATCCACCTGCTGATACAGACTGATATTTGCTGACTAATCTTTTATTTGCAACACCACTAATGCTTTCTTCTGATTCTGGGGATTTTGCTGTCTCTGCTGCAACATGAAATACTGGGAATTAACTAAATCATGGTAGATATAAATCCAAATGTTTTCAATATTTATGGCACCTGTGCATTTTGCATTTATCTGCTCTCAGAGGAATTGTTCTACTATGAAGCTCTACAAAATCTCTTCTGTATTTTAGTGGGTGTGAGTGCAGTCAGAGTGCTCTGTCCTCCTGTCCTGTGTCACAATCTCATCACCACTCAAGGTGTCCTGGGCAATTTTCACATCTCTGAGATTTCTGTTTAATGTACAAAAAGGCACATGAGTTTTCCTCTTGTCAAAAGTATCTCAATTTCATCCTTTTCTATTATCAACACTCCCAAACATTACTCTGGTCTCCTTTTCCAAATATTCCTTATTCTAAAGAGTTTCATAAAGGCATTAACCAGGAAGATTCTTCCATGCTGCTCAGCAGTGTCACACCTGTACTATTTTTTGAGTGAGCAGATCTATGATTTTTTATTTATTTCACCAATTCATACCAATATAGTCTATAGTTGTTAATAGTTGCTCACATATTTGTAAGCAGCTTTTCAGCCTAGAACTGCATAGATGCTGAATAGAAATTACAAATAGATACTGAAGTTCATAAATAGAAAAAATGTGGACACCTATTTACAACCAGTAAATAAGCTTTAAAACACATTTTTTAAGATATGTGAATTAGTTCCTGGTGAGGCTGTTGTGAGAATATAGAAAAAGGGTGACATGTATCACAGAGAAAGTGCATGAGCACAGCTTCTTCAAAGTGTTGGTCTAAAATACCATTAAATTTTTGCTACATTTTAAAGTTTGTAGAATATAACACCACACAGAAGTGTGACTTTAAAATTAGTCTTTGCAAGTTCCTGAGATGAAGGTGAGGGGTTTTAGCAAGCAGCAGGCTTTAAACCTAAAATTACATTAATTTATTTGCTGCAACAAAATTAGGTAGATTAGTTCAAATGGATTTGTTACACAAAAGAACAGGTTTTTATATCACAAAAAAACCCCAAAATCAAAACCCTAGAAAAATAAGAGAAGTGTTAGTGCTCTTGTACTCCAATATTGTTGGCAAGACTCAACTAGAAATGCCAGATATGTATAAAGAGTAATTTTGTCTCATTAAATGATAACACCAGTGGTTCCTCTTCATCTCCTTAATTCATTTCTTGTAGTTTTTCTTGTCACATCCACTTGTTTTATGGCTTACTAACTTGCAAGTTATGGTCGTAATTTATGGTCAAAATTGAGTGGTAGCAAATCACAGAATATTTTCATTGATTACCCTAAATTGTCTAATCTCCTGTATGTTTTTAGGACTTGATTGGGTGGTATTTACTGATTGCCTTCATCTAATTTAAAAATCAATCAATAGCAACAATGAGAGGTGGTGGATAAATCGAGTCTAATGCAGCATAACTGCAGCAAATATCCATCAAAGGCTCATTCTCAATCAAATTTGTGGGAAGTTTTAATACATAAACCAAAATGTCTAAAAGCCTTACTTCTAGAGCACATCATTTTTAAATTGTGCTCTGCAATGTGACATCTTATTGCTCTTATGCTGTCTATTTAGGGCAGTTTTCCACTGCTAAAATGAACATATTTCACTACAATAAAACTGTAGCAAACAAGAAAAAAAAATGTCATCAGCTTTGGTTTAAAGGCACTTTGTTCCATCTTCCTCAATATCATCTGTATATAATAATGGGAATTAACATAACATCAGCTTTTCATATAAACTGTGTGCATTTTCTCTGAGATAAACATTCTAATAAGTGTCTTGATAGGAAATGTGTTTTCTACATTGGGAAATCAATTCACTAAAGTTGTTCCTTACATTGTTCTTTTTTAAAAGCATCTTTAGTTCCTGAAGTTTTGGATGGCAAATACAAAGGGAGCTTTCTGGAAGGAAATATTCTAATTTATTGACATGATGAGGGCAAGGCACCTCATGCAGCAAAGAAGGACAGAGAGTAAATGCAAACCTTTCTTTTCCAAGTGATGGCAGTACAAACATAACATGCTTTTATATAATTTATCATAAGCAAACATGACATAAAAATCCATTACATTTTTTAACTAGGCATGGATCTTCAGTTTGCATTAACTCAAGGTAAGTCTTCTATAAGCATACAGACGTGAACAGTTACCTAAACTGAGGTCAGAACAATGCTGTCATTGACAGCTGGATGAGAAGCTAGTTCTACATCCTTAAAAATAAGTCAAAACTGGCCTCTGTTCCTGAAAGACTCTTAATCCATACCCAGAAATACATATTCAGTACTTGTTACTTGCTCAGCAAAGTCTATGTAGATTGCTGAGGATATTCAGCTTTTATTTCTTGACAGGATGGGACATGTGAAGCTACAGACTTGTTGTGGAAGAGGGGATTCTGTCCTGTGACTCCAGGTGTCAATGAAGGGGAGAAACTTGGAGGTTTGAAGATTTTCTCATGCTTTGCAGCTATTTGATTTTTATTTGAGTCAAGGGAGGCTTATTAATAGGTCAACATTTAGAAAAAACATCCAAAAGCTTTGAACAGTTCTGAATTCACTCAGATAAAAACTCCTTTTTGGCATCTAAGGAAAGTACAAGTCATATGGCTACAGTCCAGCACTGCTACAAGCAAAACCACAGATATGTAATGGATTGGGAAAACACCACCACTCTGGAAAAGAATGATTCTGTTCTAATCAATTGTGAAATATCCTTTGTTACTAAACACTCTTGAAAAATCTCAGGCCCAAGCAAGAGATCACAGCACACATTACAAATATAAAAGACAACCACCAAAGAGAACCCTACCAGCAGTCCACGGTTTATTAAAATTCTGACATTCTGAGATATCTTCTTGCCAAGGGCCCTCTTACAATGACATCTGTACACTTGTCATTACATTGTGGTTCACATTACTTACATAAACATGCCACAGGGAAACCATGACTGATATAATTTTTGTAAGATTGAAAGGTAGCCATTGTGATCATTAAAACAAACCTGAGAGAGCCTTCCTGATGATGGAACAGATTCAGTTACTTCTTCCCTCTTTGTGGGTCATTAGTTAAAAGGGGGAAGGTGGGGGAGGAGGGAGAGAAGGCCATATACTGCAGGTGTTTTATCCTTTGTAAGGAGACTGCACTGAGACAAATGATTCTAGCTGGCATTTTGTACACACCGGAGATTGCTTATCGATCCAGATCAGAATATTCAGGCTGGCCCCGGGGAAAAGGCAGAGTATTTTCTGAGGGAGTTAATAACCTGGCAGCTGAGCTGTCTTGTCCAATTCACTGAACCTAGGGCTCTAATCAGGCCAGAGTTTTTATTTTGAGAAATCTTGCCATATGTGTCTGCTATCTGCCTTCCACTCTATTGGAACAGTGACAGTGATTGAAATGACAGCCTATAGATAGAGCCTAATCAAATTGTTTATTATCAGCCTAAATCAATATGTATAGATTGTAGAAACATCACTGTCATGCCATGAAAAAGTCATAGTAATACTACATGCTGCAGGTGTAATTCTAAAATGTATTTTTCCATCCTAAATTATGTCTGAATTTAACAGAGTAAAAGAAATTAGAATGGTGTATGAGACAGTGAAAAATATGCAGGTTTAAACATTACAATAACATTAAGGATTAATGTTTAAATGCCATGTTGTTCATTGCTAAAATATGTTATCATGTTTTCAGTGAAGAACAGAGCCGTGGGAAAGGAAAAATAAAAATTGAAAAGTTGTTTTGCCTTTTGTATAGAAAGGGAAAAATCTCACAGTGATCTGTGTAAGCACATACTGCAGCATGAATCAAATTCCAGCACTCCTAAAAAGCCAGTTTTGAGGCATCCAGACTACAGAGATGAAAACACAGCCATATGAATTCCTTTGGTACCACACAAATATTACTCCCAAGAGCCTACCAAAGAGCTTGGACCATGAAATCTAATGATTTGATAAGAAGCTGATTTCGTAAAGCCCTCCCTTCTGAAGACTGTTGGATACCCTTTTTGCACAGAAAAGATGTCAGTGCATCCTATGGAAAGAAGAAAAAGTATTTAATAGTGTGTCATAAAACAGATTCTACAGGCTTAATTATCATCTCAGACAGAATCATCCAAACACAAAACGTGTGAACAGAAGGAATATTCCTGAGGGCATGGCACTGCAGGGAAATCTCTCACATTTGGGAGAGGACCAGTAATGTGTTTGGGCAGTGAAGCTCACGTGAGTGTACGAATCTGAAATTCTGCTCCAGTGGAATTGACTGAAATGGATAATCCTGGGAGGGCCTTTGGCCCAGCAAGAGTCAGCTGCATAGTTCACAACTTTTGAAGTTGCTCTACTGGCGGAATGTGTACTACCTAACATGTCCTGGGGAATAATTTATTGCCTTAATGGTCAAAAAGAAATTTCAAAACTATTTTAAAGTACTCTGGCAAGGCAAAGAGGCTGTAGCCTTAGAGCAAATGATATGTTTTGCCCTGAAGAGTGGTGTGAAATAACCTTCTGGTTAATTAATCTTTGCAGTGCAAAGATTAATTCAAGCTCTTGTTTGAGTATCGTTTACATTGTGTGATTATTGGGTTGAGTCAAACACATACCAACTTTTAGCATTACAGCATACATGTTAATAAAAATAATATTGCGTTGTAGGTTGATTTAATTTAAAGAGGTATTTTTTTCCTTGGATAAACGTACTTTTACTGTGAGCATGTAAAGCTCTCCAAACAGCAATTATCTTTGGCTGAATGAATCTAGGAATTTTCCTATTACATTCAAAATTAGAATTTCATGACTGCCATTTTAAAAAATAAAGGTACTTATTCAGCAGAAAATATTAGTGTGTAAGTCTAAGAACATGCTTAAGTCCCTCCTGAGTCAGGAAAGAGGTTAAGCAGATGCATATCCTTAAGTTTTAAATTACTTCAGTGGGACTTTGTCTTGTCTTAAACTTTGAGTGTACTTGAAATGTACTAATGGCTAAGCATAGTATATGAATACAGGTGGTTCAGTTTGGCCCACAGCTGGCACAAAACCAAAATTTAACATTACTTTTAAAGTGTTTTGACTAAAATCCAGCAAAGTACTTATGTCTACACACAGTGCTGATTTAACTATCTCAGTTTATAGTTACACTGGTGCAATTTCCTAGCATGGATACAGTTCTGCTGGTATTTGTCTTGGCATAATTTAGCAAGACACTTTTACAGAGCTGAATGTCTCTGAAAGTCAAGAAGGCAGGGGCAAAGCTGCAAGGGAGAACACCAAATCTGAGTTAGCTGAAAACACAGCACTGAGGGGACACGAGAATGGGAGAAATGTGCCTGTTGAAAAGGTCATCTTCAAAACCTTCACAAATTAATGGTGGCACTTCCCAGCACAGTGTGGCTGCTCACATGAGTTCATTTCCCAGAGTAGCTCCTTCCAGAAGCTCTGGGTGAAATGAATTATACCTTGTACACTCTAAGATCACTGTGCTAGGTATGCTCAAAGTGTTGGCTGGAAACAAGGAAACCTGCTTTAGGTTCTGCATGGCATGCAGTGAATTCCCTGATACAGTCTTCTGATTCTACTGAGAATAAATTATATTTTTATAATTCCTTTGCTTTTTGTTAAAACTTATTGCAGCCTCAATATAATGACTCAAGATAAAAGAAAGTACCATTTTTTTCCTTTCCAAAAGATCTTCAAGGAAGTTTGACCACAGAAAGGTGATAAAAATGAAGAAATAATGACTTTATTATGTATTATTTACAATGCAGAGTAGTGATCTACACTGTCATCATTATCCAGCTTTCCAGTACTTGGTTTCTCAGTTATGGATACCACATATTAATGGGAAATATACCTAATAACTTGGTTTTACCTTGGAAAATGGCTGTTTCTAGGATACTCCCATGAAACTAGTGAAATTCTTATTTATACCCCACTTAGTGCTTTAGATAGGCCATTTCTCTAGATCCATTCATTTTCTTTTGGGTTATTTCTGTTATGGGCTGATTTGCTTTGTCTTTGCACTAAATGGGATGTAAAACTAAGTGCTACTGATACAATTTCCTTGGCTTTATTTGTTGCTTTTTTCCACCTTGCTTTTTCAGACAGCAGATGTATTAAGAGAAGATGCACAGCATACTAAATTCTTATCTCATTCAAAGAACATAGTGCTTCCAAATTAAATAGTTCAAGATGAAAGAATGACAGTATTAAAGTCACAAGAGCAAACCTTAACCTGTCCCTTTCCTCACAAACATTCCAACTGCCGGAATGTTGCCATCTTTCATTAAATGCATCATCATCTATCAGCATGTGGACATATTGAATGAATGAAGATTAGCCCCTAAACACTTTTTCTCTGATTGCATTTGAAACTATAAATAAAAATTTTTAAATAGTCCCTTTAGTAATTTCAGTCATCATTATTACACCTTTTAAGTTATTCCTCTAATTTTATCTACAATATAATAGTGACAAAATTAAGAAGAGAAGTTTAGGCTCCAGCAATCCACTTTCAGTTTTCATGGATCCCATAAAGAATTTACCTGTTTTCCCTTTTCTCATCTGAACCATACAGGCACTGACTCCAAGCAGATTTCTACACTACCAACAAATGAAGCCCTCTTGTTTCTTTTCAGTTTCATTGATGTTACTAAATCCAGTAGCATCACAGCACAGTCTGAATGGAACTCAGGCTCAGAAACTTTGCAACCTAAACATCAAAACTAAAAATCTACTATGGTATGATATAGCTTCATGTTCCACAAAACCTCTGCACATAGTACTGCCTCACTTCAGATGCACAAATAACTGATGCCCTGCACAAATGAGGCCTGAAGACACGGTGTGCCTTCTGAACTGTACTTCAAAACTCACTATATTTAATAGTTCTGTACCAAAATACGAAATACTTCAAAAAAAATCTGACCAGGTTTGCATACTTTAAAAAACCCCAAAAATCTACTGAAAGACAGGAACATGGAAAAGTGTAACATTAGAAAGTTCTAAATCCAAGCTACACTTCAGAAGTGTAAAGGGGGATTAACGAGGAGCTGTGATGGTGAACTCCTAGAAGAAAGAGCCTAAGAAATTAAATTTATTTCAGCAGTGTCTGTTGTGCTGTGAGGCTTAATTGTAGCACCTTGCCTTCACCAACTGGAAAAACTTCTGCTGTGATGTCTGCAGACAGGGCTGGCAACCATCCTGAGCATCCTGCACTCCCACTCTGGGAGCAGCTGTGGGTAGCAAAGACTACGTGGGATTCAGCTAATGGCATTCTGTTTAAACACAAGAGAAGTGGGTGTGACCATGCCGACCTTGAGACAGGTGTATGGAAGTGTTCATCAGTTCTAAATTAGGGGGAGGAAGGAAGGAAAGGGAAGAAAAGGGAAGGAAAGGGAGGAAGGGAGGAAGGAATTTCTGAAATACTTTGTGAAGCTTACCTTGATAAACAGTAAGGAGAAATCCAGGTATTTTGTCTACACACAGAAAATTGTCTAAATTGCCTGGAAAAACTCATTGACCCAGACAGATTGTGTGAGGCTTTTGATCACATACAGCCCCAGGCTCTCCTGCATCATGCTCAGAACACATAGCTCAGTGGGAAAACCCAATATTTTATTGTGATAAACACTACAATAGTATGATGTTTGCACTGGCATGTGTGGGTTGCTCCCCTTTAGGTGGCTTGGGAACATTATATTCAATGGGTTTTAGGTGTAAATTTACAAGTGCCACATGCAAAGAATTTTAAGGTTTTGTTGTTCAATTATTTTAAGTAGAACAATGAAAACATCAATGCTACAACAATACAAATTAATCAAACAACAAGAAGTAAGGCAATTAAAGCTGAGCACTTCTGCAATGCATATTCAAGAGCCTGAGTAATTAGGTGTGACTGTAGAAAGACTGTCAAATGTCCTTTTCTGTATATCTATGAAATCTATTTCACTGTGAAATCAAGTAAATTATTTTTGTGGATGACTTTGGATAGCTACAAAAAATGAAGAAGGAAAGATAGTTCTGTAATTTAGAGCAGGGATGGGACAGGGAAGTCTCTTGAATTTTAAGACTTCCTAAGCAGCTTGAGGCAATGACTTCAATTCCCACCTGTAAAAGTGTGACAATCCTTCTGTGAGCTGATCTGGGCTAGGAGGAAATGTATGTTAAGAATTCTCAGACAGAGCATAGAAATGAAGAACAGTATCACTCCAAGTACACAACGACAGAACTCAGCCTAACACCAGTGTTCCACATAGCATTCATTCTGGCAGGATTTTATAAATAGAAGTTGCATAGGATCCTTACCTGAATGCATGTGGTTTTGACTGTAACTCTCTCTTAAAGGTGTCATTGTGTGGAGAAAGATCAGCATCATTTATCCTCTTGTTACTTTGAAACTGCTAGTGAGCCTCTGAAATGGGGAGCAAGCCACATAATTAGAAAATTATCCACTGCCAGCCTGCTATTATCCTATGGCTTTTCTAAAAAGAACAAAAGGTGTGCCACACTGACAGCACTTCACAGGCAATACAAGAAGGTCTTGAGAGTTTCCAGAAATCTTCAACATAGATAAGAAACAGGAGATAATTTATAATATGGCAGGTAACGATAAGGCCTTTAAAGAACACATAACAAATGTACTTAGTGTACAGCCCTGGCAGTGAAAATCACAGTAAAACAGTTATTTCTTAGGCTGAACACTTTTATCTTAGGCTGAAGATTCCAATCCCATAAACTAGGGCTTCAATCTTCATAGAAAGTTGTATTTCTGTAACAAGCATATTAACACAAGGGGACTTTTGCCTCCAGGCTCCCATTGCTAGATTATTCTTTATATTAGATTGTCACAGAAAAGGCTTGTTTTTCTTTTTTTTTTTTTTCAAAGTAAAAGATCTGAAAGATTATCAGCAAAAATGATAGTTAGGAATACAAAAGAAAGTCCACAGCATAACATTTGGGTAAAAAGGCATCAACATTTTGTAAAAAAAAAAACTTGAATGGGAAAAGAGGATTCTTCATATGAAAGCTGAACAGGGCTCACAGTTAATGGATCTTTTCTGCTTGAAATACTCAGGTCATTGATATTAAGTATTGCTTCTGTGCCTCTTTGAAGAATTTCAGTGTTACCCATGTGCCAGAGCACCACACTGAGAATGAAGAGATCACTCTGGTGACTTTGTCCTGCAGACAGCAGAGGCACCAAGGCCAAGTGCTCTGCAGGGCTGCTGCCAAAGGTGCAGTGCAGCACTCCCAGAGCCCTGCAGACTCAGGGAGGTGCATCCTTTGCCAGTCCCTGCCACAGAGCACGAGCTTGTGCTGGGACTGATGCCATATTTTCTGAAAATGCTGTCAGAAAATAAAGGTATTGTTTTCATCTCACACCCAATTCAAGAATTAGACAATGGAACTCATACTGCTGTCAAAAAAATTTGGCCAAAGTTTAGGAAAATTTCTGGTGAGAACATTGTAAAGGGAACTTAAAAATATATGTCTGCAAACAAGAAGGAAACATTCTATTCTTACTCCACAATGATGTGCATAAAACACAAAGTTTTACCTCAGCTTATGCTCTATGAGCTGTGACAGTGTTGTAGTGCATTCACGCATGTTTTCAGCAATTGCATCACTAAGGAAATATTCTCTGTATCTACAGATGGCTGCAAACATTGTATCAGAGACCCAGCAAATTATTCATCCCACTTCTAAGAGGCCAGTAAAAGGCACAGGTTCAAAAAGCTGAATGACTCAATAATAACTATCTGCTGTTAGATTCACCCTATCATTCTCTTTTTGCTTACAGTTATGTAAGGTTTACCTTGATGAAGTAAATTAAAGGGTTGCCTGCTTTCTGCTAGCACTGTTAAATGTTTCAGAAAGCACCCACATCCCAGGAGTTTTACAATGCCATGGCAGCCAACACATTCTCCAGTACAGAGCTTTCCTTTACACACCAGGGTGCAATGGCTCAGCTGTAGAGCTTGAATTTGGACTGAGGAATTTTACTTTCCAACCTTTTTTTCACCTTCCTGGTGGATGTCAAGCTGCTTGTCTTGCCAGACCACATCCTACATCTAAAACAAACGTGGGAAATTTGTGTAGTGCTCAAATTCCACGCTCCCAGTCTGGAAACCACTCAGTTACACAGCAGAAGATATTTTATTGGTGATGAGGTACTGATAGTGAAATTCTGTTCTTGGATTTCTCTCCTGGGCTGCTGTCTGCTGTAGCCACTTGCAGGGTGTCTGCAGTCCTGGCAGGCTTTCTACTGGAAGTCAAATTTCACAAATTCCAAATCTTTCTGAACCTTTACCTTTTTTTTATGCTTACTAATCAGATAGGGAGGGCTTTTATAGAGTATGTGCCCCATGTCACAATGAGAAAATTCATTCACTCTGTCCTTAGAAATGTTTAACTACTATGGGGGAGAATAACATCAAAGGTCACTAAGAATTGTGTGATTCTGATAGGAAAATTTCAAAAAATTACTCAAAAAAAAAATCCATCTAGTATTAACACATTCAAGGAGAACAATAATGCACATTCTTAACCAAACTCCAATAGAGAATCACTTCTCAGTATATTCCATACATGCATTCATACCATGTTTCTTAAAAATAAACAAGTGAAAAGTAAAAAATGCAACTGCCAAAGGAAGGTTATTTATGTTCAAACTGTACCACAGAAATTAGTCAAGGGCAATTCATGCATGTGAAAATATGATTTCTAACACTGCCAAGGTCAATAAGACCTTAGGGAGTAAATGCTGACCACATAAATCAAAGATGCAGTTTTGAGGAAGTTTGAAGACGGAGTGGAGAGGCTTTAAGAGTTTTAAAAAGCTTGTTAATAGTCCAAGTGAATCAGAAATTATACAAGAGGAGCAAATAACTTGTTTATGAAAGGAACAAACCATGCTTGATCTTCTTCTGTGGATTGGAGTGCCCAAGCCCAGAATTATACAATTCTCTCCCAGATTTCAGAAGTGAGGATCTGATTATTTCTTAAAAATGAAAAATATAAAAAAATGTACCAATCTAAATCTATCTAAACTGCCATATTAGTTGGCTTGCAAAAATACTTCAAGAAAAAGACAACTTTAGTGACAAAAATACTTTACAGGAACATTTCCTGTTTTGCCAAGATGTCTGAAGAGAAATGTATTTTATCTGAAAATGCATATTGGATAGCAAGCTTTTTTTTTTTTTAATTTAGTTTGCTGGTTTTATTTGGATTTTTTATCAATTTCTCCAAGGTAGGTGAACAAAAAGCAAGTAAGATTTTCTTCCCACTGCTACATAGATTGACAGTTTTTCATTTTAAGCCCAGTCACTGAACTAAAGAGTACTCCTGCCTGGCTGGCTCCCCACACTCCTTTGGTTGCCACTGTAATATCTAAAAATCTCCTGTTTCAGGTTGCCTTTCCAAAACATTGTGTAAGTAAGAGCATACCCATTTCCCACACAGCTCAGATATCTGGGATACATATCTAGTGTGATATTTGAAGATATCTGAAATCAAAGAGAACTTACTTTAAAACAATCTTTTAAAGGAACTCAGCTTGCACTATTAAAAATAGCTTGAATTACTAACAGGAGGAGTTTGTGTCTGAGTCAGACCCTTCTAAGCCTTAAACAAAGATGAATTCAGAATAGAGCTGGCAATTAGAACTCTCTGTGTACTTATTCATTCATATTAATAATTAATAGTAGATTTTTGAATGTTCTTGTATTGTACACAGTACAATATTTAGAAAATACAATCCATGACAGCATCCTGATTTTACTACTAAAGAGATATTTAAACCTTTTTTTATGTTTCTTCTGTGTATGTAAATTGCTAAGTTGCCACAACCCCTTTTCAGCACAAACTCTTCACTGTCTTATTCTCCTTTTTCCACAGCTGTTCCAAACTATTCCTCTTCTCTTCTTGGATACTACTATTTAATAGCTCTGCCACCTTGATATCATGGGAAAAAAAAAAGGTTGACTAGACATGCAAATTCCTCTGATTAGGAAATAATTAATCTGGCATATTCAAAACTTCAGCATGAGCAAGCAGCAGAAGTGAGAATAGTGAGACCACAAGGATGCTGGGGAGGAAAATGCAAGCAGATTCTTATGGATCAGTTGGACACAAGCAGAAGAATGTAACCCAAAGTCTTGCAGCCAATTGAAATTTGTTGTCAAAGGGTGCAGGAGGAAAAGAAAGAAGGCAAAGAGGGAAGCCATCAGCCAAACTGCTGATTCTACTTCCCACAGTTCTGACTCCAGGCAGGAGCTGGGTAGATGGTTGTGGAGTGTGTATATCTGAGAAGCAGCAGGACAAGTCCCATGGCTAATCTTGATGTCAGAGACACTTGTGTCTCTGCATCCATCCTTCCTGGTTTTTTTAGCCTTTTAAATTTCTGTGTTTTCATTCATTTCCCCTATTCTTTGGTCTCAGAACCATTCTGGAGTCAGAGTCTGGAGAATTTGTTTTACATTTCCAAAGAGTGAAAGAATATTTAATTTCACATAAGCATAATTTGATAAACAAGGGCGGCAGTGATCAAAAACCAAGTGCTACAGTTCCCTAGGGCTTTTTCCTACATAGATGTGCACTGATTCCTACTCATATGAGACAATGAATTGAACTAAAAGAGATTTTCAGAGTCCTCTCACTCTGGAGAGGCTAAGAGTTTGAATTAACTGCATTGGAAAATACAGACAGGAAACAGAGTAAGACCCCATGACACTTATTACAATCACTGGTATCCTGCTAAACACCTCTCTGAAGAACATATGGAAAGCCCACAGCCACAGTTGTCCAAGAATTCTTGAGGTGCTTGAGACTAGACTTGTATGCAGTTGTTTCCTGATATAAAATTCTACCTTCCTCTTTTCCTCTCTGCAGAGAAGGAAAAGAAGCTAAAACATGAGTACTCTTCCTTGAGATGAGTTGGTAAAGATCAAATAGTATTTGCACAAAGTTTCCAGTGAAATTTTGCCAGAGGACAAAGGGCTGTATGGGCCAAGAAAAACCAGAAGCTCTACAAGTGTAGGAGCACTGTGTTTGTTGGCTGAGTTTGAGAATAAATTGAAGTCAAACTAAAGAGCTAACAGAGCTGTTCCTCAATTTTTATTTTATTTCTTTTTTAATCCCAGCACAGCATGCAAATAATTTGTTATGGACTTGAACTGGAGAAGCCAAGTATATAGTATTGTGAAACTATACTGAAATCCAAAAATAAAATATTTCAGGTTAGGAGACCTGTAGATGGTAAGCCCAAAACACTCTTTGCACTCAATTTTCTGGCTTGGTCACTAGCACTCTTGCTTCCTGATACATTTAACTGAAATATGCAGGTATTGCCTCACATGCACCTCCTTTGGCTTTTTCCAATGCCTATAAGCATGTGCACAATGTTTTAGAACACCACCAGACTTTAGTACCAGCAATATCAGCTTCTGAGGGTTTTTTTGTTTAATAGAGTGCAATGAAGATTTCTGTCTGTGGATGCATCTGGAGGTTGCTGGAACATTTTGACTCATGTTCCCAACATATTCTCATGAAACTGATCAGCTGCTCCCTCCCTGCACACACCACTTTCAGAGTGAAGTAAAAAGTATATAAAAATAACATAGAACTCATTGAGAGGAAGAGCTCCACATTTTCTTGAGCCCCTCTCTAGTTCTGGGAGTTGGCTGTTGTTCTTTCCCTTAAACTCTTTCCTGATCTCTCATATCCACAGTTTTGACAGGCTTTCCACAGGGCATGCAAGGAACACATTGCTCTCTATGGATCCATTGGAAGCTCATATGGGGCATTTTCTTAATCTGGCAAAAATTCCTTAGCATGGTAACAGTGCCCCACCTTCCCAAAGGCTGGAAAAATTCACATTATCTTCCATGAGCATTCAACAAAGTGCAGATTGGATTGCCCAGAGAAACAGGCAGAAATAGAGGTATTTTCAAAGGACTTTTTCTGCTGTGGTAGCTGATCTGAAGTGTTTCAGAGTCACTTCAGATCAAGTTCAGCATTTACACAAGGAGAACAACAAGAAAGTGTAATAGCCTGTATGTTGTTTTCCTATTTTTTTTAGATCAAAGTGCCATGAAAGATTGCATTTTTAGGTAGAAGTAATAAAACCAAAGGGGCATGGCCAATGAAAATGTATATTATTTTGAGAGATAAAAGGCAGATCAAGTAAATGATGTTTCAATCCATCTGTGGCAATTTATATTAGTAGAGATTCTAAACATTAAAACAGCAATCATGACACTTCCTTTCCCCCTCACAATTTTAGACTTTAGAGACACTTTGCAGTTCAACAGCACAGAGTAAGAGAAACTCTGCTTTATGCTGCTTCTGGGTGATAGCACAGCTATCATCTGCACCAAAATAACTCCACAATTGTGTGGGTTTTCTGAAAGACAGAGTGAAGAATAACAACCTAACTATAAGCACAAAGGCAATTTTAGCTAAGTAAAATACAATTACACCAGCTAGAATTTCTTTTGGACATGATTAGTAACAAACGTTCCTTGTCCTATGAAAATGTGCCAGGAAATTTTAATTGACTGCAAGCATCCAAGGCTGCCATTAAACACATCATCTGAAAGATTAATGTTTTTGGCCCACACTTAACTACCATGTAACCTGCTTTATGGTTTACAAGATGGAATGACTTTGTTTTACATGACAGTTATTGGGCCTAATTCTGCTCACAGTTATGCCAGTGAGAATTTTGGAGCAATTCCATTAAAGTCAATGGCTCTATAAAATAAGAGTAAAATTAGACTCAGGCCCACCGTGCAATTTAATAATAACTATTATAAGTTAGGCCACATTCTGCTTTTCCAATTGTTAGCAAGTGACCAAGCACTAGATATCACATTCTTCCAAGATAAAAGGCCCTTCCACAGACAGCCAGGCTCCCACACCTTCTCTGACATGACACAATGTGATGTGACACTGCAGGCATGAAAATTCCCTGCCACTCTGGAAGGACCTCATCGTGAAAATGCAGAAGAAAAGTGAGGAATTCAGAATGGGATTTTTTGTTATAATAGCATTTGCTTGCAAATCAATTCAGAATTACAGATTCTCTTTTTTTAACACCAAAAGTTTGAGTCACTGTTGTTCTAAAACCTGTAATTTTAATAAATACTCAATTTGAAGGCTTTTGAACAAAACTAGATACAGAGATTATTCGCAAACTGTGCTGTAGGAAGTGAGCCCAGCATTAGATGGCTGCACAAGCCATGGTACCTGGCTCAGCTCTGGTCCAGAGACAGTGGGAGAGGACAGAAGCAGAAAAGGAATAAGATCCTTTATCAAGATAGACACACAGGGATTTGTTCCCCTGCTTAAGAAACGAGTTAAATTATTGTAATTTTCTTGGAAAATCACATTCTGAACAAGCACAAGTGACTCTTCTCCTCTTCTTTCTGTTTCTGGTGTTCCATTACCACATACTGCTCATTGCTTGTTTTTAAATTGTGAACTGCTGCTAACCAGCAGCTTTACAAGGACCACATGTATGGTCCTTGTAGTGCTTCCCTCTCAAGTCCACTGATAACCAGATGACTTGAAAAAGTAGGTTTCTGTCTATTACAGCACATGTACAGGTTGATAGCTTTCATATGATTACATTTATGTTAGAACTGGTAAAGTGATAGTCTATTATTGCATTGAAAATAAAGTGTATTGAGACATTTCATGCTGCTTTCCATCTTTCTTCTCTTTTAATATTATTTTAACTGTGATTTTTGCCATCTAACAACTAAAAGTTATTTGAAATAATTGTTCTACATTACATCCATTGCATTAAAGATTATCTGTGTTTATAAAACAAGATTGTTTTATGAATAAAATACACTGAGAAAATAGAGCTGTTTCAACAGCAAATGTGTCAGGTAAAAATACAGTGATATAGCTTGAATTTCTACACTTCAGTGCATCTCTTGAGGGCGTGAAATGCTTAATAGATGGTAGCATGCATTATTCTCCAAATCTTCTTTATATACCTATTTCAAATATTTGATTATTGCCTGGCTAATAATAGCTGTTTCATCAGCTGAAGAACAGACCAGAGAAGAGAGTATAAATTGTATCATGTAATTGTTCCCTGTTACTGAAGATGTGTAGCTACTGCCACATGACAACCTTCCTCTGCTCTCTGCAGCCACTGTTTCATGGAGCAGCAGTGAAAGCTCTGGGAAATCGGGAAAAACTCCCAGAGACCAATCCCACACCATTAATTTTTAAGTGCACAGAATTCTCCAGAGGACAGAAAAGCCTACCTGGGGCCAGTGAAAACACATCACAGCAGGCCCTGATTTATTGGTGTCAGAGCTGGGTGGTGAAAGGGCTGTGAACCTTCCAGCTTCACTGCTCGTTCCCTCTTTCCTCAGGCTCCTTCACCCTGGCCACCCCAGAAACCTCATGGAGACAAATTTTACTTGCATCCTACACTGAAGATGTACAGAACTGCATCTGAATTGAATCTGGAAGAGGCCAAGGAGAATGGTAGCCAAAACCCATTTCTGAGGCTGTGTTACGAAGGAGAGTCCTGAGAGCAGGGCACTTTTGTGGAACAGAGCAGTGAGGGGCTTCTGAGCCAACCACAAACAGGTGAGCATGTTGCAGAAGCAAAGGGACTGAAACAAACCCCAAAAGCTGACCAGAAAAGAGCAAGACATGAAGGACCTGAAGTAAAAAGTTACTCTTGGAGTCGGATGATTTTACCTTTCTGCATATTCAGTGACGGTCTTCAAGGGAAAGATAAATGGATAATGTGGCTTTTGAAATGCAAAATAAATGGCTCATCCCTGAGGCTCCAAAAAATTTAATGAAGCAACACAAATAGGAAACATTTTAACTACTCTTCCTCTCGAGTGTCAACAAGTACGTCAGAGCAAGGCTGGAAGCATCACTGGCTCCAGTGACAAGGACTGCACAGGTTCCTGGGGACAGAAGAAAATGTCTTTACTTCTCCCACATGCTCAAAGCACCCTGCCCTGTTGCTTGCTACCCCCACTCAGCACACTCACAAATTACTGAGGGCCATTCTGCAATAAGCCAATTGTGTTATCCAACACTTTAACACTTAGAGAAGCCTTTTTATCCAGTAACAACATATCAGGGAAGGTGCCAACAGATCCAAATGGGCTCTGGAATGATTTATTCATCCTAGGCTTCTAAGCCCCTTTTCCTCAGCATTAATGCTAAGATTAATGTGTCCCATCAGTGCTCTGCCAACAGGAACTTTAATAAAAGCAGGAACAACTAGTTGGCCCAGCTTGCTTTCTGCTTAAGGTTAGGACATAATAAAAACTGCAGCCTACAAAGACTTTCCCTTTAATTTACTTATTACTTTACATAATGAAAATAATTTCATTCAATTTAAATAAAACACACAGATTACAGGATCATAGGTATACTATAAAGTCAATCATTAGTCAGTTTTTAAAAGGATAGGAATAATATATCTACATATTTTAAAAGGTGCATATGCATCTTAAAACTTTCCAATAACTTCATGTAGACAGGTGTATTTGACCCAAAACACACAATTCTTATGAATGATGCCAGATCCATAATGATAATAGCTGAAATCCATGACAGACATGATGCATCTACAAACTAACACTGAAGAATTTGTTAGACATGAAAGAATAATTGTTTATATAAGTATTGCCAAAACTGTGCCCCTTTTGAATCTGTTTATCCCCACCTATTGCCAGGGGCAATACAAGTGTACCATGACAATAGTCTCAGCCCTTAAATCTCCAACTGCCAGCACATCACAACAAGCTGGGCTGCCCAGGATGGCTTTGGGCTTAAGAACACCCTATATCTTCAAATCTCCAATTTCACTATTCAAGTGCAAGGTGTGTCCAAGATACCGTTTGTTAGGCATTCTTCAAGTTATTTGAAAATATAACAAATTTAAAAAACAACCCAAACCTCTGTTCTACGAGTTGCTGAGAGAGTTTACTGAAATTCCAGCAAACTGCAGAGTAACAAAATCACCTAAATGGACTGTGACTGATGCTGCAGGCTGGGCAGTACACATCTGAATGCATAAAGTGTATTCTTTTGGCACTGCAAAGCTGCCTGAGCTATTTAACAGTCAACTTTCAAATTAAATTCCAATCACATTGCTATACCACAAAATGTATCTATTTCTACCTGAGAGGTGTATGAAGGTTTTTTTCTTGTGGTCACCAATCTTCCTGCATTCTTTGCTAAAAAAAAAGTACAAATGTGTGCTCACATATTTCTCTTTCCTTCCTTCCCATCCCCATTTGTACCAATTGTCCACCTGGCTCAGGCACAGAAGCTGCAGAATTTCTGGGTGGTGGTAATGGGTGAGTGGAGCAGAAACTTCATTTCTCCCCTAAAAGGCAGAGGTTGCTCAACTGAAAGAACAGAAAGGCCTTTTATTCCTATAAAGAAAAGCAGAGGAAAAAGCTCTTCACAGTGAAGATGAAAAATATTTTATTTGAATCCTGGGAAGAACTTGTTCTGCTTACACTGGAGAATGGTCTATTCACAGCACAGTTTGAATAGCCTGTAGCTTTTCAAATGTCCACAACTGGCAAAAAGGATACAATTTTACACTTATTTTTATTTTTAAAAGTTACCTTCTAATCTGCCTGTGTGCCAGAAAAAGACACTTCAAGTTATCCCATTCAAATGGGGTATTTAAAATTTTTTAGTCATCTCAGGCTCTTAGATTTTGAAATTCACCTATTTGGCCACTATCACAACGATAATGTAGCATTACCTTTATTTTTAATGATTACTTGCATACTCTTACAAAAAGGAAAGTTCTGGCAAGAAAAAATATTAATTTTTTCATTTCATGAAATGTCTTAGAATAATTTTGAAAATGTTCAAATGTTTTCTAGAAATGCAGGGTTTGTAATCCTTGAATTGCCAATGATTTGCAAAAGGCAAATGTTTGCTAAAAAAATTATACAATGTTTGCCGGTAATGTAAGAGAAATGTTCTATGTCTAGAGTTTTGCTAGAAACACTACATAAATCAGTCAACAATGTCAAAATTGAGAACTGTAAAATGTAAAATGGACATTTGGCATAGAGAAGTTTCAAAGAGGTGCAATTATATAATTTCTTTAATCAAGGGACACAAGCAATATCACAGGACATATCTCACCTAACCACAGGGGTGCAGATTTGATTAGAAATACTACATTTAAAGCCAGAGTTCTCAGTTTATGCAGTGCTTAGTGAATACCAGAAAAATGGAATTCAGAGTGTCACAGTCAGAGCAAAGATTTCCTGCATACAAATTTCAAGCTTTTCATTATAAACTTTATATTTTGTGAAGACTCCCACTATTAAACTAAATTTTAACTAATTTACCTAATTTTACTAATAAATAGTGTCATATGTAGTATTGCTGATTTTAATCTGAAAAAATATTTTTTTCAAGTTAAAAAATATGATTTTGTCTCATAAAAAGTTGAAAAAAGACGTAGACCCATTGAGCCCCAGCAAAATTATTTATTTCATCTTTTGCACTGAGCCTGGAAACAACACAGATAAAGAGCTTGAGGGATCAACCTACCTCTAAATTTGATTTTACCAGCTGAAACTACAACCAGTGGTTTCTTGTTAAATCCTGTGCTTGTCTGTGTTTGAAAGAGTGGTAGACCAAAACTCTGGTGTTTTCTAACAAAAGGTTAATGGCCTGCCTCTCTCTTCCTGCACTGAGCTGTTTTCTGTTACAAGTTATTAGGTTTTGTTGGAAGGGAAAAAGAAAAGCCATCCCCAAGTCCTATTTTATTTCCATACCATCTTCACTTCTTCCTTTCACCATGGCTGTTCTTTTGCTCATTTGCATTCCCTGTCTCATGCTGCCTTTGAATAACAACTGAAGACAATTTGTCCCAATTGAATACCCCCAGATTTTGAGGAACTCTGATTGTGGATCCGAATATGGTGAAACCAACCACTGCAAAGACCCCGAGGCATGCAACAGCCAGACTGGGATGCCTTACAGTGTGAGCCCACTTGAGCTTGAGAGCAGAATGGGGTTGGCACCATCAGGATTATTTCATTTATGGAGAGGAGATCATGCAGGCCTCTACCCAGGGTAAGGGAGAGCCCTACATTTATTTTTTCTGAACTAGTTAAACCATTTCTAATTAATTATGATGGTTTCAGTGAAAACTTTCCAGATGAACAGTTCAAGCTGGACCCAACACTGAACAACCATTGTGTTATGGAAGTGCTCTGGTGTATTCCAAGTCCTAACTTTTGGATTCAATGAAAATACCAAAAAATGAGCAGCATATGTTATCTCAATCCAGGAGATTTATAAAACTCAGATATCTTGTGATTGTGTTGCTTCTTTAGCAGGATAAAAATTCCTTTTCACCCCCTTCACTTTTGCAAAAATCCCCCCTTGCTGTGTCTTAAAAATGTCAGACATACTTTACTGTTTCCAAATAAACACATCATTTTTGGCAGAATTAGTAGGCAAGAAAGGTAGGGGCATTGTTGTTATAGGAGTTCATATAAAAAGCAAATTTTAATGTTTTAAAATTTAAGACTTTCCTAAAGTTTTAAAATGCATCCTCCCTGACTCCATCTGTACTATTGTCAAAAGCATTATATAGTGTCCCTTTGGAAAAGTAAATCCGATTAATTAGCATCATTTTCCATTGTAGAATTCAACAGCTATATCAACAGCCATACATTTTACTTAACACATATTCTATTATTGTTTTCAGCATTGTTAAAATCTAAAATTATTTCATTGTTGAGCCGTCCTGTTCTCTGCGTTGTTTGCAAAGTTCATCAAGTGAACAGAATTTCTTACAGTGTTCTAGAATGATACTGGAAAACACTTTTTATTCAGAATTGCTCTAACACTATGCAAAAGCAGGTAGAAGTTCCACACGTGAGGGCAAAGACAGAAGAAAAAACTCAAAACATCTGAGAACATGAAAATGCCAGAAAACAGTTTCTGCTGCAGTACTTTAGTTCAGTAGGAAGCTTCTATCATTTGTGGTAGCAATGACATTAAAAATAAAGCTGCTCTCAGAGCTGCCCAGTGAGTCTGTGCTGATTCCAGCTGCAGCTCTCCAGCAGAAAACCATCAGTGCCTGGTAACATCACCTGGATACTGACCCTGCCACAGGGCTTTGGGTTTTGTGAAGGAAGGGAAGCAGCTGGAAACCACTGCCCACAGAAATCCCCACATCCCGCAGAAATTATTGCCTTGAAGGTGCTGTTCTTCCATGTCTTTGCTGCTTTCAGTTCACAGACAAATAAAGCAGGACTACAGCTCTTAAGCAGCTCAAGGAAGCCTCTCTGGAAAGGATTCACACCACCAGCTCCTCCCAGTGCCAGCTATCAGCCCATGAGGAACAGCTTGTCCTGCCTGCACTGAACCAGCTTAGAGCTGGAATTGCAATGGCTGCAGTTTTTAGCTCTGGAAATCTAACACCTTTCTTTAATATTCACTTCATAAAAGCAATTTCAGAAGTCCCCTGGCACTCTGTGCAGTTTCAGCTAACACATAGTTCCATTAAAAAGTAAGAGAGCAAAAGTGTATGTTTACTTCCATATTAATGCTCACAGAAATTCTTGCAGAAGAATAAATCAGAAAAAAATAAAGAAGCAAACCCTCCCAGTGTTTATTTGCTTGTAACAAAAAAGAAAAAGCAGGATTTCAACATTCACCAGAACAACCATAAATAACATGGCCATCTTTAATTTGGCCTCCAATATCTGACCAACCTTGATTTATCCACAGACAAAACCAAGCATCTCTAATTTGCTAACCAATCACTGCAATTCTTTTCTTACCAACCAATAATTCTGCCATCTCTAATTTACCAATAAATAATTCTGCACTCTCAAATTTACTAACCGATAATGTGACCAATTTGCTGACCAATGATTGTGTCAACTGGTAATAGTGCCCCTAGCAAACTGTAATTTGCCAAGCAATATTTGGACCTTTTCCCCCCAGCAATAAAGAACTTTAGTGGTCTTTGATTCAGTATCTACTGCATTGCTCTGAAACGGCTTAATGTCGATAGTGAGGTTTTTTACAAAGTATTTGCTTTCTGAAGGGATGTTTGTTTACACTGACCGCTTAAAAATTGCACGGATATCTCTCAAATGCCCATGAACCGGAGTACTGCCTTCTCTTTGAGGAATATTAACATTTAGGGGAAGCCTGGTTTTCTGCCTGCAGTACTCCTGGGCACATTGCTAAGTCCCCTGTAAGTCCTGCTGTCTCACGCTGGGACCTGGCGGCAGCTCCACAGCTCTTGGACAGCGTGCATGGGGACAGCAGTGACACTGCTGGCCAGCTCTGCCACCCGCTGACCTTACCACCCAGGCTGATCCTGTCTGGGCAGATATTTGAGCAGAAAGAGTTCATATATAAAGCCTTGTGATTGATTTGTCTTTTCTAATTTCTACGTCCCTTTGGCTTGTGTGAAAAGAATGGGTCTTGAGTTATCAGTCCCTTTAAACAATAATAAGTCATGTAGTAACTTCTGCAACCAATTTTACCTCCAAGAAACGTTACCAGTTTTGTCTAATTTTACTTGTTCATACTAAAGTCATTAGCTAACACAACATTAGCTCAGTGAGCAACCACTCCAACGCCTTTTACAAGGCAAGTCTACAGAGAACAAGGAGGGCTGAAATTAGTAAAAAAATTCTGAACTCCAAGTCACCAGCTCAGAAGGCTACAGAAAATAAAATATTGTAAAACTATACAACAGAATACAAAGAGAGGCATGGCGTTTAGGCTCAGGTGTATGCAAAAAGACAGTATCTGCACCAGCTCACTATATATTATTCCTTATAACCAACCTCCTAATGTAGTTTACAGATTAATTTATTGCATATCCCAGGAAATGGTTCAGAGAAACATTTATTCCAAAACAGAACAGATTTTGAGATTTCTAGTTTTTACAAGAAAAGAAAAAAAAAAAAAAGAGAGTAGACTGGAAGCACATTCTAAAACTGCATAGCAAGTTTATCCTTTTCTTTCCTATCTTGTGGAATAAGCACAGCCTAAGCAGCACCACTGCTTCTCACTCTTTTCTTCCTGAAGTATCCTGGGTTTCTTGAAAGCAGAGGCAGAAATGCCATTCTGGGTGGCTATTCCTTTAGAGGAGGTTGTGAATAGGGAGAGTTAGCCAAGAAGGAAAGGGAGTTGGCCAAGAAGGCAGGAATTCCCAGACACCCAGAGGTTTGGTATGTTTAATGTTCTCTCAGTGTTAGAGGAGCAAGCATAATACAACCAAAGTTACACTAAATCTTATTTCTGAACCTAGCTATATGATAAAAATAAAATATAAAACTCACTATAAGGACAAATAACAACACTGATGACAGCTTCAGTTATGCTTGTGGTAAAGATTTCAAGTAGCCATAACATTAGAAGGTTTTCCACAAAAATATTTGGTTTACAACTTCGACTTGTTCAGTTTTCAGGGACAAGCATTTCATTAGCCAGTACTGGAAAGATTAACTCGAATACAAAAAGCAGCACTGTTTAGCTGGAGAGCCTGAAAAGTAGGTGTGATGAGGCAAAGGCACTAAGAATGTGTTTGTGTGCATCTCATCCTCATTTAAAGCAGAAGAAGGTAGGAAAATGTCATAAGTAGGAGATGGAACTTGCAGAGGCGCAATGAATGTGAGAGCAGAGGGACAAGACATAAGTCAAGAAGGAAAGTGGCAGAAAGCAGGAATATGCCTACATTGTTCCATTGAAAGATGGAGCACGTCTCTAGATGTGTACAGCTGCCTGTTTTTCACTTCAAGGGAAAGTGGGCATGAGAGGAGAAAAATGTACCTGTTCAGGAGCTCCTCAGTTTGTTTTACAGTATGCACATGAGTACATCCACAAGGTTACAGGGGGGGAGTAAAAAGAGAAGCATCAAAGGATAAAACACATTAAAAATATATGGTATAAAAAAAAACCATAATGTTTTACTCTGGGAGGGAGCACGAGGATTGATGCAGTGGGAAGACAGTTTTGTCTTGTCTGGTTAAATTTTCTACATTAGAGGACTATTGATTTTCCTAAGTATATAGGATACTGTATATACCCCATTCTGCTACCCTTACACAGGTTAATTCTTTTATCCATTTCAAATGCGGTCAATCAATAACAGTGATCAGGTAGGTTGTGAAATTGCCTGGAAAACACATCCACAAAGTAAACCCAATACATTGGCCTGTCTATGTGACTTAAAGCTTAGCACAGCATTGAAAATCACTAATGGAACACTGTGCAGTTTGTTCATGCTACGAGCAGTCAGGAATCATGCATAATGTAATAGTGCATCTGCTAACAGCAGCTCACACAAGCTAATTTAATCTTGTTTTACACTAGACACAAGGAATTAATCTTTAAAGCTGCTCCCGTGATTCTCTTTGGCCCTTAAAATATCGAGGGTCTTTCCACCTCCTCATTTACAATACTGTAAAGGGATGCATTTCAGTTATCATCAAGTATTTACACTTCATCTACATTAGCTGGAAAATGGATGCAACTCTATAATTTATCAGTCTTAAAAATCACATTGCTGGCCCAGTCCAGAAGCTGTGTTTTGTGTTGTCACCAGTATTAAGTATCAGCTTTACTGTGGAAGTTAGATCTCCTAAATAATTAATATTTTAAAATATTTTTTTTTTTTTTTTTTTTTTTCACAATTTTCACAGAATCTGCTGAGCTGGAAGGGACCCACAAGGAACTACAAGTCCAACTCCTGGCCCTGCACAGGACCATCCCCAAGGGTCACAGCATGTGTCTGATGCCCCCCAGGATATTGTTGGCCCTCCTGACTGCCAGGGCACACCTTGGCTGCATTAATTACACTGAATATCTCACAGTTCGCCTTTAACAATATTATTATTACTGTCTTAAATACTTGTATTGCTACAGTGCTCTTGTGTACTACTGTGCAAACACTGAAAAAGATAGTCTGCACCCACAATAACTTATCACCCCAGTATAAAAAGAGATATAGACACATTGGAGAGTACCCAAAGAAAAAAGCAAGAACCAATTTTGAAGAAAAGTCCAGAAATAAAATACTCATATATAATAAACTTGACTTTGGCAAGATTTCAGGTTGGAAGCCTGATAATCAATTTTTGAACCTAAAGCCAAAGAGAAACTTTAGCAGGGTTTTGTAAGACAACAATGAAATACTTCTGCAAATGTTCAAGGCAAGTTCCTTGTAAGCATCAGGAAGGCTGACAGGAGAGAAATGCTCACAGGAAGAAGTAACAAGTGGGAGGTGGGAACTGGGCACTCATTACTCACCAAGATTAGTGAGGCATATGATATCTTGATATTGAGAGCAGGATGATAGATAACAGGAAAGGAAAGAGTGAACATGAAAACAAGTATTTTACTACAAGTGTGATGGAGCTAATGGAAGAAAAACAAGGGAGGAGGGGAAGAAATTGTCTGGGTAAACAGACTTTATAGAAGGTTTCAGATCATGCTCAAGTGAAGCAATATTCTATTCCAAGCAACAAATTAAAGGAGGATTATGAGAATCAGAAAAAGTTTAGGCTGCAGATGGGACAGGGCAGACTATTTCAGAAACAGCTTCCTAAAATAATCAACAGGACCAAGACATGGTGTAGGCATAAAATATTGGACTAGAGGATGGTGACAGCAGGTGACAGCACCAGGATGTTGGACACAGCAGTCAACAGCGGACACGCTGAAAAGATTTTTAGTTGCTGTAAACAGCTTTCAGCAAAAGTTTAAAACTCTGCTCTGTGATCATTGAAGATCCACAGAGAAACATTAGGTGGTGACAGGCCGGCATATTATACTTCAGAGAGGGCAGAAATAAATATAGGAGGGGCAATACTGAGTTTGCATTTGTGGACTGTATCTTAGAGATAACATAGAGAAAGAGCAAAGTGCAAGCGAAGACACACTGGTGGAGATGAAGAGCTGGTGCAACCTCCCTGCTTATTGCAGGGGACTGGACCAGGGGAGCTTAAAAAGCCCCTGCCAACCCCAGCTATTCTGACTCTAGTCAATTGATCATTCTGACCAAAGGGTGAAACCTGAAATTTATTTACTGCACATCATCAGAAAGTAATTCAACAGATATAGAGCAGAGACAGAGAACGAAATCAACAAGTAGAAGTTCTAGAAAATAGTCCAGAGCAATTTTTTGGCAAAGTTAAATTGTGTCTGTAGGATGAAGGGTTGCACACATATAGAGTTATGTTAGAAAGATATGGTCCAAATAATGACAAGTATTAGAGTCCAGAGGGTCACCCAGTTCATCAGAGGGATGGAGCACTTCTCCTATGAGGAAAGGCTGAGAGATGTGGGATTGCCCTGCCTAGAATAGAGAAGGTTTTGGGGTGCCCTAATTGCAGCCTTCCAGTACCAAAGTGAACTTACAGGAAAGATGGGGCAAAACTACTTACAAGAGCATTTACTGACAGAACACGGAGGAATGTGTTCAAATTGGAAGAGAGTAGATTTTGGTTAGATATTGGGAAAAAAACTTCACTGTGAGAGTGCTGCAGCCCTGGCAGAGGCTGCCCAGAGGAGCTGGGGCTGCCCCATCCCTGTAAGTGTTTGGGGTTTGGAACAGCCTGGTCTGGTGGAGGTGACCCTGTCCTTGGCAGGGTGTTGGAACCAAATGATCTTCAAGGTCCCTTCCAATCTAAAGCACTGTATGATTCCACAATATGATGAGTGTAAAAAGGACACCAGACAGGGATGAAGTTGGGGAAAATGGACTGAAAGAGAGAAACAAAACCACTCTCATGCAGTGCGTGCAAGGAGGAAGAAAATTTTTCAGGAAGGGAGAAAGTAAGCAGGAAAGCCAAGGAGGTAGTTTCAGTTTTTCTTGTAGAAACACCAACTCCAGCAGGATTTTGAGTAGCAATAGCATAATGGTGACCTGTACTGTTGACATAGGCTCTGAAAAAAATCAGAACTAAAAAGAAATGTATTATGAAAGTAATGTTCTTGCATTTCTGGTAAAATCTGATATTGAGCTATAGGTAACAAGCAACAAACATGATGAGCTTGCTTGATTACTCAAATGTAGAATGGAGGAAATCACTGCTTTTGTGGCTTATTAGACTGGTGGGAATAGTGGAGTTAGGCCAGTGCCAATCTTCCATAATTTCCAATTTCAGATTCAAGCCAGCCTTCCAAACCCACTTGGAACCCTCAGGTTTTATTCTGCCTCCTAAGAAATACAAATATTCCCCAGATCTTCTGGAAAACTATAAATTGAAGTCCTTTGAAGCCTGTTTAAGACCACTTCAGAGGTTGGTGAAGTGTTGCAGTTGGAGCATTCACTAAGGACTGTTCATAAAATACCTCTCTCTGTTTAAGCTTTAAATTTAAACAAGCCTCAAGAGATTCAAACGTAAGTATCTCCTGCTCTGATTTATAGTAAATGTTTAAGGGACAAACAAGAAAAAAACAGAGAATCTGATAAAGACAATCCTTAAGCAGATGCAAACTAATAATCAGAGAAAGAGCACATTCAGTCTACTTCTTGTTAGCATGCATTGATAGTATTTCTTCAGTTTCTGAATATTTGGAAATGTCTCTGACCTTAAAATGTGCAATTCAACGATAGTCAAATAGTAGTAGTGGAAAAAGAATAACAATAATAAAATTATACAATTTATACTTGTCAACTTGATTCACAATAAGCACAGAAGATCTTTAAAAGGGACTTAAATGTCAACAGGGTGTTATGAATGAAAGAACAGAATAAACATCCATTATGTTACAGAGTATGTGAAAAACGGCATGGAAAATAGAAATCAGGTTTGATTTAGGATTATGAACTCATAAATTCACTTGTACTTCTTATATGTTGAGCCCGTCTCATACGGTATTTATTATTTCTAAAGACAAAAAGCTCCTAACATCCTGTATAATCATTAGAATTTACTGGTTCCTTGTGTTTCCAGAAAATACTTTCTTGACTTCATTCTCATTTATAATTAATTTTAAATTCCTTTCTGTTTGTTTTAAATATAACTTAGTAAATAATTTGAGTACTATTACCTCTGTCTCTACACACATGCAGAGATAAATTATATATAATACACACACCCAAATATAAAATTATATAATATATAATATATATTATATATAATACACACAGCCTTTTCTCTCATTTACATATTTAATATAATTTTGATACAATATATTCAGATATAAACAAACACTTAAAAATAACATTTAGGAGAATTTCCTTAAAATAAAACTTGAGACTAGGAATGAGGCCTGAGCTGCAAAGCTTCTTCTTTTATGGCCATAAAAGGAAAGTTTAAGTAAACAATACACTGTTTTTATTTTAAAAGAAAAAGGGGGGGGGAACAAAAAAAAAGAAAGAAAAATCATTCTGTGCCAAATCCAGTCAAAATGCATTATTAGGGTGTCCAGGAAATTATAGCTTGTGTCCATTAGTCCTTTCAGGGTTAATATTGATGCAGATATTATTTCTATCCACGGTACCATTTATTTGAAATATTATGACTGGGAGTAGCTGCAGCAGTGAATCAAATCAATTGATAGAGCAGTTAGCCCCGCAGTCAAGGCTGCCTTTACACCGTGCAGTGAGCATGAAATATTATGGAGATTGTTCTTTAAAGTGATCACTTTATCATCATTTGTCTGCAGCCCAGGCTATTCCTCGCTGGCCGGCTCCCCTGTTGGGCTGGAGCTGTCATAACTCAATCAGCCGTATAATGCTGCTCACAGCACCTCCGGAGCAGGTATTGAACCTGCCAAGGGCCGCCCGGGGAATTATACTTATCCACTCTGACAGCCAGCAACACCACTCTGATATTTATGTCAGTTTATATATGTATGATATGTATTTCTTAAATGTAATTAGAAGCCTGTTTGTGTGTGATATATCTGGATTGCCCAGAGCTGCCCATGATTAAGACATTGATTTCTAACCTTGTGCATTACTGGAGAAGGGAATATGACAAGCTCCATCACTCAGGGGGTGCAGATAACCTCTTCTGTCTGTATACATCATATGAAATTGTCACTATTGTTTATCTGTTCCACAAAGTTGACTACAAAGCAACTGTTATTTTAGTTTGCTAAATAAACTAAAAGACTGTAAACCAAACCATCACTCCATGCCTCCAGAGCACTCATGTTTTGCAGCTGAGTTATTTGGAAGACCAAGAACATTCTGAAAGCTGAGTGAAGATTACCATCATGTTTGCTATGTCACTTGTTCTCATAGGCAGCTAAAGCATAATACTTGGATTTAAAGTGCCATTTTTGTATATATCCTACTTGCCAGGCAATGGAAAATACCCTGTATTTCCATTAAAAAGGAAATAATGACTTACATGTACAAATAAAAAAACCAAAACCCCTTCAAAATGAACCACCTCTTCATGCTTATTCATTTATTTGGTTATGGTTTCAGAATTGGATGGCTATACAGGATAGTTACTGTATGTATAAGCCTCCCAACTTTTTTCCATTTTAATATCCCACTTGTTTGAGGAGATTATACTTTCTAAATAATTCTTCCTTTCATTGTATAATTAATGCTGAAGCAATTTTTTTTGGTTTATCTTTGTTGGTTTTAAAGTTGAAAAAAATGTATGTAGGTATTTCTGAATTGTACCTTAGACAATTTACTTTCTCTGCTTCACAGAGCATAATCTGTGTTGATCTATTGAAAACTCCTACTTTTATAGTTTAAGAAAAATTAAAATAGATTTGTTTGAAGGTTTTTCAACTCTATGCTCAGGTTTTACCTCCAACTTCCCTCCAAAACATTATCTCCTTTTAGATATAGTTGGGGTCAAAAGTTTCAAATTGGATAGACTTCAAAAAAGCATCTGCATTAGATTACATTTTGAAAAATTCTCTCCATAGCTCTGGTTTTACAGTACAGGATTCTAAGGAAATTTCAGTGCATTATTTTAGAGGATCAGAACTTTCCACATCTCTAGTTTTAACAACAGAAGTGGACACATTAGGCTGTCACCCATCATCAGTAGAAATCCTCACATGAAGATGCCTTGAAGCTTACTGAGATCAGAGATTAAATTGTATGATCCCATGCCTGTTTTTTTAAACCAACAACAGATGAATACTGCTGTATGCAGAAAGAAAGAAAGAAAATTCAAAAAACCAGATGAATTCAGAAAAACAAGGAGCCTGCAAATGCTGCTTACAAATAGATGTCATTTATTTGAGTAAAACTACCTTCTGGAAAAACTTCCATTGCAACCTTATTATTATATTAAGTGCAGTTCATTTTGAGATTTGGGTGCTTAAATGAAATAGAATCTCAGTGAAACACAGAAACAACACTAAAAGAGTCCAAAGGATCAATCTGCAGCTGTAGACATGTACTGGGGACAGACTGTTAGAAAATAATCTACAGAATACCTACTTCACTAATCTCCCATGGAAAACCTGGTTCTTTTCTCACAGCAGCCAAAAGATACCAGAAGCTGCAGTCTGGCACAGACAAAGCACAAGCATTCAAGCTAAATATCATTCAGATGTCATTGTTCTGACCTTCCCTTAATGGAATCCGAAGACCCCTGTAATCCAAAGATCTGTGATGAGAGGTGGGTGGTTTAAATCATATGCTTCCAATGTAATTCTTCCAGATTGTTTAATTTATAATGAAAATGGAAACATATAATTTTGTTTTCTGAGTTACAGTATGATGTGCCTGTAGCTGATAACTTTTATGTAACTTGAAAAAGGAAAAGGAAAAAACCCAAGCGAAAATAATAATTTTCCTCACCTCTGTGAAATAAGAGTGTTGTGTAAAATGTATTTTCTTTCTGACTTATCACACAGAAGCATGGTAGAGTAAAATAAAGTGCAGCCAGAAAAGCAAATAAAATTAGTATAACCTAACAACAAATTAGTATTTGAATCTAAAGAGCCAAACTTTAATTTGAATAAATCTGAAAAGCTTGGTCATAACTTTTGTTGAGCTACATCAGCCATTTTAAGTAAGGACTGTGCCATTAGAAAAGCTGTACCAGTCAAGGGCATAATCCCAGCAGTTATATCTGGCTCCATCAGCTTGAGAGACAAATATTTACACAGCCCATAGTGCTAAATGCTACTGACCTCAGTGACCAGATGGGACAGTCCAGACAATTACTATCAGCTGCCCCCAAAATATCTCCAGCTAATTAAGATCTACTTTCCTACACATGTGATTATACCAGCTCCACTTTGCAATGCATTTTTACAATAAGTTGATGACCTAAGATGCAGTTAGAAGGAAAACCACAAAACTTAATGAGAGCAAATTGCACATGATCTTTCTTACATCCTCATAAGAAAAACCCTCACATTATTTTTGTTTTAAAAAGGCTTTTCCAAAAAGGACTCCAACTTTTGAGCAAACAAACTGAGTATCCTTGTTCTGCCATGTAAAGATAAGGGCATGTCAAACTTGAGAGTTATTACCAATTCTTTGGATGCTGAAAAATTTTATTCTTCCTTCTAAAACTTTCCAAGATAACTGTAAATGCATCCTTTATACAGCTAAAGGAATTAGGATCCTTTTAGTTTTGAACATGGGGACTAATTATTAGTATACAGAAACAACTCATAGGGGAGAAAGAGGAACAATTATCTAACACATATAAAGCAAATTTTAATTTTTAACATGTCTAAATCGCACCTCAATTTTTGATTTCTTTCATTTGACCAGCTATGAAATTAGCACTTCCATGGGGAAAATAGGTGCACAGAAATAACAAACTGTCTCAGCTGGAAATGGCCTGAAATGGCCAGTGTTAAATGAAAGCATCACCCCTTCTTTAATAGCAGTGATCAAGACTCTCCTTTCACATCTCCACTAAGGCAGCTCACTGCCAGCAGCAGAGTTTACCTTTTACACCACTGGTTTGGAAGTGATGCAGAGCACAGAGTCCCCAGCAATGAATCACCCTGGTTAATTCCATTCTTTGCACAGACAACAGACAATTTCATAGTCTTTTTATCCAACTGCCATAAATTATTGTTGCATATAATATTTATGATGTGTTTTGTATCTTTAAAGCACTATACAAAGACTGTAAATGAAAATATGATAGGAATTCCTATTTCTGTTCATATGAAGAAAGAGGTGCAACTGAGTCGATGGCACAGCTAAGAGGAAAATCCTGATTTCTTGTCCTGAATTTTGCCAGATAGTCCTAGCAAAAGGTTTTCTTGGGCCACACCAGTGATCTGCTTTCAGACAAGCTGAACTTCATTATGGTGCCTTAACAGAGATAGCCAGTGCCATTTCAAATGCTCTTGGGGATCCCATCAGCTCCCCAGATCCTGCCACAAAGCAGCACAGTCTCATGGCCTGCACACACATGGGTTTCTCAGGCAACACAGGACATTTCAAGGGCTACAGACAGCTACAGTCTGGCAACTGAATCAAACTTTCTGTACCAAAATCTCGTGTCACAGTAGTAAATCCTTGAATGTGCTGAATGCAGCAGTACAGGGCCAAGCCAGTACTAATTAGCCAAACACTTTGAATCCTAATTATGTGGAAGAACAGATATAAGAAATCTTATTCAAAATTCAGAAAAACTCAAACTGTACCCTCTGTTTACAACTCATTTTCCCCTATGGCTTGCATGATTCATTCCAAAGCAAAGATAAACTTTCTAACTGAAAAAATCTCATTCATAATTTCTACATAAATCATTGAGGTGTTTGGGACACAGCTCCTGCAGCAGCCTCTGGCACAGCAGTGGCAGCGTTACTCTGGCCCTCCACACTTACCTGTAACAGGGCTGTGAAGAATAAAACTTTTGGCAGAATAAGAAATTCTATTAATCCCATGCAAATTAGTTTTCCATAATGTCTGGCAACTTTTTTTGGGTGCCATAGTCTGTCAATAAAACATGAACACCGCAGACATTCCTGTAACATAAGATCTTAGGTATCCACTGATTAATATGTAAATATAAAGATACACCTATGGAAATATACTTAAGCTGTTACCAATACCACTTATACAATATTAATGTTTTTTTAAGGGCACTTATAACTGTGCACTACTACTGTCCTTCCCTTTTAGCATACCCCATTCCTACAGATCTTTATGAATAAGGGGCTTAATCTAATGGCACTCCTTTTTTTTTTTTGCCATTCCAGGGATATCTTAAATTTACAGAAAAAAAAAATCAATTAAATGCTTATACTGACATGTTGATAACTTAGATGAGTGTTTTAAGATCTACCCAACTCAGCCACACTGAAAAACAAACCACATGCCAACTTTTGATCCACAGTCAGGTTTTGGATTCCCAAAACCTGGCATTCCTCAGCTCACAGTTTTCTCACTATGCACAGGGCAAAGGATGATGACTCAGGTATTTCTGAGTCTGCCACTGATCTATTGGGTGAACTTGAGCAAGGTCCTACGTCTGGATAGAATGGTAATGATACAAACAATCCTTGTGAAATAGCCTCAAATCTTCCTGTGAAAAGAATAATAATTCTATTGTGACCTATAGTGTAAACCAGTGCATGTCATGCAACAAGGGATCTTTCACCGCCTTCAATTTCTTTACTGAACAAAGTGGCTTATCCAGTTTGTCTCCAACAACCTGGTACAGGCATGTGAGGAAGGACAGGGAGACACAGGAGGAGAGGAGGGAGAATATGGACCGATACATCAGGGTGACTGAAGCCATCACTGGGTGGAAAAACTTAGGGCCAGAGCAACTTTCAATAAACAGTCACAGTGGTGGCACCTCCACTGGCACTGTGCATTACTATCAAATTTAAAAATAAATTCAGCTGCTTGCTCTTGAGAGCTGTCAAAACAAGAGCTACTGCCATCCTGATTTTTAGCATGAACATGGACCTGCAGTACCTAACCATCAATGACACTAGGAACAAACACAGTTCCATCTGTTAAATTGCTGCAGCTTATCTCTACCAGCTTCTCCTTCCATGTTCTATGGGGTGGAAAGCATACCTAGTTATGTAAAATCATTCTGGCATGTCTGAGTTCATTCTTGTCATGCCATTTGTTTCACACAGCACAAACAATAATCAGTCAACAAAATGGAAAAAACTGAGATATGATTCATCACAACTGTCTCCGAAATCTGCTCTCACAACCTTCCTGCTGTACCCTATACTGATCCTTGAGCACCTCTCAAATTCAAGTTGCAGACACTGGTCCTGCAGTCATGTGGCATTCAGAAGTGCACAGAATGACTCTCTAAGATTGGTGACAGACCAATCAATTTTCTTTCATAACAATACAAGGTGTGGCTTCCTCAGTCAGAACTCCAACCCTACAGAAACAACTGCAAAAAGTAGGTATTTCTGCTTTTACTAAACACATCAGACTTTTAAATGCCAATCTAGCATTTCAAAAAGAAATGCTACAGGGAGAGAGAGCAAAAGAACAAATTCAGGTTTTTTTGCTGGGGCTCTGGGATTCACTTCTCTAATGGTCTGTCTGCTGATCTCTGAGCTACTCTGCCTCCCACTGTGTCTGATAACAGGAGTGCCAGAGTGGCTGAGAGATCAATGGAGCAGCTGAGGGACCAGCTGGCAGGGGAAAGGAGCAAAGGATTCTGAGGGATAAAGAAATAAAGAGGAAAAGAAAAAAAGATTTGTTGAATTAAACAGTAATGAGGAAGGGACAGAGGAACTCACTAGCCCTTTTAGAAGGGCCATGTTAAGTCCTTCACAAAACCCAGGACCCTCTGGAGCATTCTAATCACTTTAATGATGCAGATCCCCCTTCCACCCCCTGAATAAGCTGAGCAGGTTTTTTGCCTCTTTATCAAAGGATAACTTTTCTGACAATGATATCATTCACAATGCATAAATTTCTAGAGATGAGACAGCACTATCTGCTGAGATGATCATGGTCATAAAACACTGCTCAAGTACAGAGCAGTCTGACATGACCCTCAATTTGGAAAAGAATCTCAGATATCTTAAAGAGAGGCAAAGTCTGAAAGAAAGAGGAACACATCTTAAAGAACAATGCCATGTTTGGGGGAAAGTGGATAATCTTTCTTTCAGGCATATACAAATATCTTCTCACCTGAAGCAGCAACAGCAAACTTAGAGACTAATATAGACTGCAGACAATCCCTTTATCTTATTTATTATGTTACTCTATTAAGCAATTTGAGAAAAAAAAATTTTTAGAATTTGCAGAGGGAAATGCCAACAAAGAAGAAGCTGATAAAGGAGTTGGGCTTTGTTTGAAGAGAGGAGAGAGGTATATGATCATAGCTGTGGAAGGCTGAGGATTATAGAAAATACAAGTTATGCAGAAAATGTTGATGTGTCAGAACATAATGATACACATTTCATTTTCTAAATTCTGTATACTGAATATATGTCCATTATATCTGTTGAGTAGTTGATACACAAGATGAACATTCACACGCCCATATTTACAGCCTGCATTATTAACATGGATTTCTAGGATGTGTAAGGAATACGAAGGAACAACAAATGGAGGCTGAATTTAGTGAAGCAGTTGCAGATTTGGTATGAGATGTGAGGTGACAGGCATTCCTACCAATATGCATAATGTGGTTGAAAAAACATGGCAGGCTGCTTCAGGCTCTCTGCTGCTGAGTACAGTAATATGGTAAGTATCCTTCATAGAAACACATACAACAAAAGAAACATGAGCCCCTATTGCACCCAACACAAGAAGGAAATGTCTGTGTTCATCTACCTTGTTTCACAGAATAGTAAAGGCAAAGAAAAGACCCAGAACCCTACAAAGCCTAAATAACTGAAACTCAATATGCTCTTTTCTTCCTTAAAAAGTATAAGCAAAGCTTATTAAAATGCTCACAAACCTGTCTACATTTAATACACTTCCAAGCTGCTTACAAATGCAGCAAATCTGACTTCTTGTCTGAGTTGTACTAATGTTCCTTTCCAGTGCTCTTGCATCTCAAGATGTGTTTAATATTCTGGCAGAGCTGTCTCAAGATAGATGTTAGTTGAAATCCACTTGGATAATATGAAAGCAGAAGGATTCAGACTAGATGCAAACCAAAGGATGAAGATGGGTCATTGCCTTTGGCCACAGGTTTGCAACATTTATACAGAACCAAAAAGGTATTTCACAGCCCATATTCCTTGACAGCACTTCTGATTTTCAATATTTCCTCTCTAGGGGCTCATGAATGATCTGTGGGCCACAGTTTGACCTCTTCATTGATCTGGTTCACCCCTCTGCTTCAGGCCCATTCCTGTATGTGCTGTTGGCAGGATACCACAGAGAGGGAAAGGCAAAAGCAAACCTTGCCCTAACTCCAGGCAAGGAAATGCAGTGTCCACTCGATGGACAAAGCATGGCAAGTCTAAAATGGCTGAAGCAGACCTATTTGCTCTCCCCTCTAGGCTTCCTGTGGTGGGTAATTCAGGATGCAGCAGGCTCAGGTTAAGGGCAGCAAAGGCTAATTGGAGGGCAGTGTCATTCCTTCAACAGTGTTCCAAGCAACAGGAATTTAAGCATCATTTTCATGGCACTGCCACATTGCAAGAGCATTTAAATGTACTCCTAAAATAATTCCTGTGGGCTGATGTTATCTAACCCATGTGTTTTTTGATCTCTACATGAGACTTATAGAGGACATCATACAAATCTCATTGCTCTTCCAACACCTTTTTGATGGCCTTTATGATACAGAAACCTGGAAGCTTGACTTCAAGGGCTCACAAGTTATTTGAAAGGGTATTGCTACACATGACATCTGGATTCTTATCTCTCTTTTATCACTCAGCTAATTTACCTAATACTACAGTGAAAGAATTTCTTTGTCAAAGAAAATACCACATGAATATCACCCAGCTTTCTCCACCAGATAAGACAGACCTTGAGAGGGAAATTCTGTCTGCCACCAGAATACCTTCAAATAGACATCTGCTCCTCAGCTTCCCTATCTGTGAAGAGTGAAGGAGTATTTGGTTCTCAGAGTTTCTATTTGACAACAGGAAATATGTAGCAGATTCAGCTCAGTTTCATTTTACATTTTTGGGTCCATTTGATCTCAAAGCTCAAAGATATGCAAAGCCACATGACATTTAATTTGCAAAATGGTGCATAAAAAGAAGACTGTACAAGACTCAATAGAAAAATGATGCCAAGCAATTCTTAGTAATGAAATAATATTGCTACACTACAGCTTTGTTCACTCTGCAAACAGCAAAGAATGGCCATCATCTTGCAAGATGGTGCTACAAGAGAAGTTAGTCTAATTTTGTAGGTCAAAGAAGGGCCTGATTTTGAAGCTCCTGCCTCCCTTGGTACCTTAAGGAAAGGGATTAGAATGGGGGAAAAACTGTAAAACAATGGCTGAAATATATGAGCCCTCAGAACAGCAGAAACTTCATTAATGAAAAAATCTGGATCTTCACTATTCTCTTCTGGGAGAATTAATCAGATGTTGCAGTTTCAGATTTATAGATTGCTGTGAAAATGGGTAATCTGAGGGGAAAGCCTCATAAAAACTTAACAGCAACACAGAGATAATCTGTGGGCTCACAGTGGCCATGTCAGGGCTAATTGAAATGTTTAAGAGCAGCACAGTTTCCAGGCTCCTTGTGATACATGCTGAAGACACGAATATAGACCATCTCTTTGTCTTGACTGGACATATTTTATCGCTCTGTATCATGAGACTGTCACCCCAGACTTCTAATTGCTCAAACCTTTAGACACAGGGCACCTAATAATTGCAGTACCATGGCCAGCCTAATAATAAAGATAATTTACAGTTCAAAAGCAAAGGGTAATTTGTAATATGAATGGCTTTCTGTGTCCCTAAGCTCATTTCAGGACTTGAGGATCCATGCAGCAATAGCTGCAGCCTTTTGCCCCAGTGTGTGACTTACTGCGCTGGTTTATTTTGCCATTTTGTTCCAGAGAACAGAAGCCAGTGGATTTAGGGGAAATCAATGGGATGTTCTGTACCAAACACATTCAAAACTGTATAGTAATTCCCCTTGCACAAGGGTATCTCCTGCATAAAAGCAAAATATTTCAACTTTGTATGATATTCAGACCTGTTAAATGTTACTTAAGTGCAAGATACCAAATGGAAGCTTAAAATTCATTCATGATTAGAAAAGTATCAAAGTCATGGTGATTGTTGCATTAATTTATGCAGGAAATCAGGAGCTAGTGAGAGCAAAACCAGATCTCTCTTGAAAGGAGAGGATCAAGGATTTTTGTCTTTATCAACACCAGGAAGAGACTGAAACACTGCTGTCTGCAGAAACATTTTCTATTCATTCTCCCACATTCAGGTCCTTTCTACACAGTGTCCCTGTGCTGCTCTGCCCCTCCAGTGGGGCAGACCCACCAAGACTCTCCAGCCAGTGTCCTGCTCTTCCTGTGGAAGGATTTTCTCTTTCACAGCACCAGGCTCCTATTACACAACCACATATTTTCTCTGCCTTTTTATAGTTCTCTCAGTTTTAGAGTCAAAGCCCATGCCACAGCCTTAGACCACTCCTGGCTCTGCCTTGCCACCCACATTGCATCAGCAGAACAAAGCCCCTGTTACTGTAAAGCTCTAAGCCATGACAGTTTTAAAGAAAGTCACAGTGCACTCTGTGCAGGATCTCTGCACTCCTCAGTGAGACCCAGGTACAAACAGAGGGATGCCCAGGCTTTCCTCACGGTGGCACAGCTCTGGACCTGCAACCAAAGGCACAGGAAGACTCTCATAAATTTTCTGCCATTTGTTTGGCATGTCTGATTGCTCTGAGTGTCTCAAATACACCCATTCATCTTGCAATAGCAAATGTGTCTTAAAAAATCGTGTTGACAACCTTACCACCAATCCCATGTGCAATTTAAAACACGGAAAAAAGAAAGAAAAAAAGGGAGAGCACAAGAACGAAACAAAATGCTAACGGGGACCTTCAAAATGTGGTCACGCTGACAGGATGGCACTGGAATCTGGGTTTGTTTTAAGCCTACATTGTTTAAAAGCAGCAGGGGACCAAAATGATGATGGCATCACACTGGCTGAAGGGAAGAACCTGGATTGAACTCTCAAGCCAAATCTAATCTTGGAGTTTTGTTACTGTATTCTTCATTGAGAAACTCCCATGGACATGGATGGGACACAGCAGCAATGAAGACATTTCTGTAAGCAGTGCATGGGGATCAAAATCTACTCTATGGGCACCACACATGGAAACACTATCCACAGTTTTTCTCACCACACGTCGAACATCTTGAGAGCACAAGTAAAGGAAAGCAACATTCATAAAATCAAAACCACAAATAATCAAATATTTAGTTTTCTAATCAAGTCAAGTTGTGTGTAAGCCCTTAAACAGCATTTACAAGCATTTGATTTGTTTTCTCCATTGAATATATAAGAGTGCTCATGGGCTCACAAATCAGGGCTTGTTTGATTTGTTTTAACATGCTTGCCATGTCAGGTGGTTTCTCCATATTTCTTGCTGTTCCTTTAGAAACTTGTAAACCAGGTCAATTTATTGAAATGTCAGCTTTTATAAATATTGCTATCCAGCCCAGCCTCAAAGTTAACACATGCTATAATTACAGTGAAACCATTTATGGAAAGTAACTAAAAGTGGGATAACCCTTCTTACTCACATTGAGAAATATCCTACTCCTTGAGTCAACATTTTTATTTCAGTTAATTTACTTTTGGAATTCACTCTGGAAAATGTATTAGCAGCTGCAGAACCTGTCCCAAATCTCACTGCTTTTCCAATTAAGTCTCAATCTTTAAAATGGGCATTAAATATCTCTGGGACTGAACATTAAATATCTATGAGATTGAACATTTTCCATAACTTCTGCTTTGCCAAAATGAGGGTGGCCAGCTATAAGGTCAGAGACAGAAGTAAATACAACCATATTTTGTTAAATGAAAAGAACTTCAAAATTAAAAAGAAAAAAGTAACATAAGTGACACAACTTCTAGAAAAGTTGCTATCTTCCCAGGATCAGAGGCAACTTTAAACTCATATTGTTATTTGGTATTTTGCCAAAATGAAAAATAATCAATATTGTTTTATTTTGCAAGGATTGCAGATTCTTGGGAAAATGGCATCTGAAAATAAAACACCAAGCAAAACACCAAGGGTGAAATGCAATTCCAGACAGCAGCCAGAAACAAGCAGTAGCAGACATTGAAAGGGGTAAATAAAATTTAAAGAGAAATAATTAAAAGCTTATATATATATATATATATAAATAATTAAAAGCAAGTTTAAGCAACATTTGAGTCCTTTGTGCTCCAGCAGCAGCGCTATCTGATAGGTGCAGCTTCAGCATGGAACAGTTTGCCCAGCATAGGAAAGTACTGAACTCTGTGCCTGCTCTGGAACAGGAGATTTGCTTTCCAGATAGCCTGGTCCAGAGAGATGTGAATGAGCATTTGACCTGGGTGAGCCCCAGCAGAGCAGAGCCCTGAGCCCTGCCTGCCCCTGTGCCCCACCACGGACCAGGCACTGCCTGCCTCCCACCTCCCCCTGCCAATTCTTGTGTTTGGAAACAAACATGGGAATTATCTGCTTGCACAAAGCTCCCAACTGCTTATGGACAGTAAGGTAGCTTGAGAATACGATAAACTTCCTTTTATTCACAGCATTGTTTTGGAGATATCGATATAAAATAAATATAGCCAAGTGCTGGGCAAACAGAGAGATTTTAGTTAAAATCAGGGGCTTGTCTGAGACATGACGGAATTCAAGGGCAAATCAAGCTACTAAACTAATTTTTGCTTCTTGCCAGCAGACTGCCACACATAACTGCATATTGAAACTGGTAATTGCCCCATATTCAGGCTTGTAATGGAAATCCAGACAATGCAAACCCTCATAATGACTGAAGTTTATTCCTTCTCTGTGTTTTGCAAATATGAATTTAATTTAAATCAAACAGGTTAAATTGGAGCCTCTCACTTTTTAGCAGTCACCAAAAAATAAAAAGAGAAAAAACCCAAAACAAAACCAGAAAACCAACCAACAAAGCTCAAAACTCAACAAAGCTCACAACAAAAAAAATCAAACCAATCTAAAAGGAAGGGGAAAAAAGTGCAAAAACCATGTTACTAATTATGTACAAGACAAATATTAATTTTTCAAATACAGCAGTTGAAAGTACTGGCCCAAGCACTAGCAATGTTTTGTACTTTACTAAACTAAATATTTTGCAAAAATCATATTTTGTTTTTTCCCATTTGGAAAATTAACATGCTGGACATGGCAATAAACAGCTGCAGAAGGGAAAGGTTCATGTCTCTTAAAGGACAAATCACAGGAATCCTCTGCTCTACCTTGGGAAATAAATTCTGTGTAGATGGATAGACAGAGGTGAGGTGTGTGTACAGAAAAGTATGCACTACTTGCATCTTCAGGGGAGTTTGAAAAGAGCTTTTTTGCTCTGGGAAAGCAAACATCAAATACTTTTGAAAATCTTGATACCTCAGAGTACATAATTGTTTTGTTAAGAATTTAAGAATAAAATCCAGAGGATGCCCCAGTTTAGTGAAGACCGAAAGCCTTTTGCTGTAATTATTAATATGTACTGCAGAAATTTTATTTAGTTGGAAATTCATGTCATAAATTAGTAGAATATATTGCCATTCAAAATCACAATCCTTTTTAAATACTAGTCAGGTGCTATAGAACCTACAGAATACATTTCTCAAAAAAAAAGCATATTAATCACCCAAATATATCCAGTTTCTTCTAATGAAGGAAGAAACAATGCCTTTTATAAACACTTCTGTTTCTAAAGTGCAGGTGCCCAGCCTTGTGCCAGCAGGCACAAGATGACAAAAAGGACACCAAACAGCAGCACAAAGAAATCTTGTGTGAAAGGGAAATCCATCAAATGTGGAACCTTCACTTGTTCAAGTTCAACCACCACACAAAATTCCTGTAGCATGGCTAACTGTGGTGTGGTGAAGAAGTGCAAAAATTGAGTGCAAATTGGGAATGTCTGAGATGCTCTGAATGGCTGAACATTGAGCTACTGAGAAAGTTCCACTGCTGCAGATCCAGAGGCAGGCAGTGTGCAGAACAGACATCCAAAGTTATCTGACTAATGGTTTGACTGCTTTATCAAATTTTAATTTATTTTATTTTGCAACCAAATTGTGGAATCTGTGAAATAATTTTGGAATGTATTTCAGTATGAGGAAACAAAAGGAATACTTGGAAATGTAGCATCAAATTAGCCTTTTTATATTAGTTTTATATCTATTCCCACATCAGTTTGCTCCTATACTTTTCTGGCTTCTCAGTTTTAAGAGGATGATTGGCAAACTTCTGAGAGGAGTGGTTCTTTGACCCAGGGAACAGCTGGAAAGACAGATGTCATCTACATTACTGGTTTTTTGCTGGGGGAAAATAAAACAAGCTGGTAATACCAACTGAATAAATTTTTTTAAGTTAATTCCAGCTGTGACCATGTGATGAACATCTACTCTGTTTGGACCTTCATCCAAGAACATCTGGTAAAAATATTTCAGTAGTGTGGGGAGAAAGGAGGAAGTTTGTGTGGAGATTATGTTTTATTTTACCACATTTAATACTTTGTTTTTCTGATGGAATTTTTAAAAAAAGATTTGGGGGCAGATGAGACATGGGAAGAACACTGAAAATAAGAATGAGCATGAGGTTGGCATGAACAGGACTAAAATAATCAGAGAAGTCAAATTATACAGGACTGATTTCAGCTTATTAGGAGCTTTATGTTAGAGTGTTATTATTAAAATTAAAATAAACATATAGAAAAGGTTCCTTTGAAAATCCTTACATTACACTGAGACATTGCAACAGGAAGCAAACTAAAAATTATTTACTATCTAGATAGAAATTCTGTTATGTCACTAAATAGGGAATACCACTTGGAAATTGAATAAAGGTAAAAGTAACTGGGTATTATCACACATTAATGAAAGATATAAGATCCACATGCACTTTACTATTTCAAGACACATAATAACATATAGTAATAATAATACTATAATTGACTATTAATATAATTGATAATGATAATAGTAATAATAGATTATTCAGCCTAACAAGCTCACTAAGGCATTGCACTCCCCTGACGGGCACCCCCAGCTGAGCTGCCCTGTCCCCACGTGTCATTCTTGGCCCATGGGTCAGAAAGGACTGCGTGGGGCTCTTGTCCTGATCTCTGGGTCAGCCTCTGACCCCTGCTGTGCCTGCACTGGTAGCTGCATGGCTGCACTCTGGTGCTTAGCACTGGGCTCTGAGCACAGCCCTGAAGTCATGCTCATCACAGAACAGTTATTTTGCAGTCTAACTCACTTCTGCTGGGGAATAAGGGTTTCCAGAATGATTTATTTTTTTTTTTTAGTGGGTGAGTAGGTAAAGAATACACCGACTCTTTTCATAAGCCAGAAGACACAAAAAGTGCATGAACCCAGAAAAACTGCTCTAGGTTGGTAAATGCCTTCAAATGACTGCCTGCTCACAGATAATCAAAGGTCTGAGGTGTTCCCATGCGCATGGAATTTGTACAATTCCCTCTTTGCGCATCCTCATTCACTATCTCTTATATAAAATTCTATTCAAAGACCTAAATCTATGACCCAAATCTGGGCTGTGACTCTCCTTTAGAGGTGATCAATGTCAAAAAACCCATTTAGATGGGAAGTCAGTAATCCACTATATTAGAACAAGTTGTTTTAGGCTCCTTTGCCACAGTTAATTTTGACATCTGCCTATTACTGCAGAAACACAATTCCCCTGCTGCTGATAGGCTGGCAGAGCTCAGCAAAGCTTAGCTGCATTTCAAGCATTACAACTTAGGGCAATTATTTGAAAATAAAAAAAAGGTTTGACAATTAAATGTTACTTAGGTTACATATTTGATATTTCTGATACATCAGACAAACGGAGTTCAGGACTTGTCAAAACTGACATTCTGTTGCTGTTGTGTGTGCAACAAGCAGAAAACAAATGGATCACTCACACCAAGCCTTAAAAGGATTAAAATCTCTCTCCAGTCTAGAAGGTGCACAGGAATTATTGTTCACCTGCATAACAGCATCCAGTGACAGCAGGCAGTTATTGTTCATTCTTTACATGACACAGAGGAGCAGGATTTAAACCATTAGTGGCAGCTGTATCTTCTTTTGAACTATGTGTGACCGTAGAGACTCAAACACACTTTTTATTTACTTTTAAAATATCAAACAGCATTATGGCATTAAGAGTAATTTTGGATATTAAAAGACTGTTGGTATTGACAGTCACATCCCACTGCTCTGCCTGCAACTATGTGAGCCACTGATTTTCCCATTAGATACCGGTCAACAAGAACTGAAACACCTTTTTTCTTGGCAAAGTAAAATAACTTCTAGAAAAATTATACCAATGAAGTGATTAAATTATGGTTTTATATAGAGAGAGAAAATAAATTTTAATTTAAAAATTCAATTTTATTCATTTTATTTGTTTGGGCTTTTTGGAGTGTTTTGGTTTTTTTGGTTGGGTTTTGTTTTTGTTTTTTTTTCTCTACCTCTTGTTTTCAGATGAAAATGTGATGTCCATTATTTCAGACCCTGAAGAAGTTACAAATCTATTCAGTTGTACTTTTGGATTTTTTCTGGCTCAACCTTCTAAAGCTTTGCATGACATCCCGATACTGAAGTCAAGGTGAATTTTCAAATATTTAGTCCACCAAAACCAGTTATGGTGAATAAAGTGTTGCTCTGAACTAGTTCTACCACTACACACAGTATATCCAGAACTCCTATGCTGAGACTTTCTACTCTTGGGTTATATTTCAGAGATAAATTCCAATTTTGCAAATTACTGCTCTTATTTGTCCAAAGTGCTGTTTAGGAACCAGGCTGTATGTGCCATGTTGTCAGTCTAGACACATTGCTTGTCTCAATGGAAACAGAATCTGCTATTTTAATTAATGTCTTCTAGGGCCTGTGGCTGCAAGTCCAGGAAATACCTCATAAAACCACCACCCCTTCCAGATAAAGGGTACAGTGAGACCAAAACACCAGTGTAGTAAGTGGAATGACCAAGATGACAATTGTGTACTTTTTATATGAAACTTACAGTGAATGGCAGCAGCAGTTGCCTCAGAATCTTGTGAGGCAGGATTGCAGTCAGGAGTATGACTTCAACTTACTGTATACAGGAGTGCCAAGGGCAAATGATACTTTCAGAATTCAAATAAAAACTGTGCTCTGAAATAATACATTTGAGGTGTTTTTATCAAAGACAAGGGAGACAAGTAGAAATAAAAAGGTTCATACTAAACATCTCCTGAAGGGCAAGGAACTTGCATTTTCAGAAGATTAGCATTCAAACATCGACCATCGATCCATCAGACCATCGAATAAAGCTATTACCTCATATGTACAGCAGAAATTGTATTTGCACATACATTTAGAGAAATATAAAGTTTATACTGTCTTACAACCTGCAGTTCCAGAGCAGGTCAGCCCACAGTGACAGCAGAGGTGGAGCAGAGCAGCCTTGTTGGATGCAATCCAACGAGGACACACCAAACCCATGTGGCCAGCACCAGCTCTCTCGGGGCCACACCACCACCTGGCACCCCTTTGCTGCAGTGCTCTTGTACAGATGTTCCCATGGCTGGAATGCTTGGGCTTTCTCCTCTTTTGTTCTGCCCTCCAGAGCTTTGCCTGGCATCTCAATACTGTGTGTCAAATTTTTCTCTCATTTTTTATTCATTCCAGATTGCAAGGAGACACAGGATGGAAATGCAATCAGAAGATTCTGTTCTTTGATTTGAACAGGAAAACTTTGGAAAACTTTACATATTAAGATAGTGTATGAGAAAGAAATGAAGCACTTAGGTATCCCTCTGTACAAGGTTTGGGATGGAAGAACGTCCAGATTTTTTTATGAGATGGAGATGATTATGCCAGATATATATTGCAAAGCCAGGTTTTAACTACCTCTCCCAAATCCTGTCTGACCCTCAGTGGTACAATACTGTTTGTAAATAATTACTTTCATTAAGAAAGGGATAGGCTGCAAATGAAATAGATGCTATTTTCAGCAAATTCCCTGTGGATGCCATGGGACAGAGAGAGAGAAATGGCAAGTGTCTCTCACAGCGGCTTGTGAGAATTTTTAGGGAGTTGTAAGGATGTGATAACTTGTTAAGTACAGACAATCAGCAGGTGGTGTTTTTCTACTTCATCTTTCTGTTCTTCTCACGGACAGTGTATGAGAAAGGTGTTTTTGCTAGTTAGCCAATCAAATAGAATCTATCATATCACTCTACAAAAACCATGCAGTTCCCTTGAATAAAGCCTTCTTTGCTCTTTCTACAATGTTGCCCCAAGCCTGTTCCTGTGTTATTCTCAACACAAGAGTAACAATTCCCCACACTCATTCTAAAGGAGGATGTTCTGCAGTGCACCCTACTTCTAGAGCAAAGGCAAGACTCTCTTTGCAGATACCTGCAGATATTGAATAATGACTTTTTAAAATATAGTTATGTCTTCAACAAGTCCCAATGTCTGACAGAGCACATTCCTTTAACTTAGTTATCAATAGGCAAATGCTTTTAATGTTACTATCAAAGCAGTCCCCACACTATTTGCACACCAGCCCTGTTGTCACAGCACCAGCTCAGCTTCACCTCAGTTAGTAGCGTTCTTAGGGTAAATGAAGTAATAATAATTTTTCCACCTATAGAAGTCAACATAAATTGATAGAAATGGTTTCTTTGATTCTTCCTCTATTATTTAACATTAATTGCCACTGACAAAGGTGGTACCTATACCCAAGGGAATGGAAAGCCAGAACTTAGGTTCTCAGTTAAGCAGAGCTTAAATACTCACATCAATGACATGTCTGTGATAGTTCAGTGTTGCTGGTGATACTCTTACAGCACTTCTACATTCAGCACAACATCCTTGCTTCACACAAGCAATATCAATCATTAAAAGCCAATTTCCAGTCTGCGTCTGCTATGCCTTGTGTCTATTACACAGGAGAGTGGTGCAACTTGTATTTTCAAGCATGGAAAGAGCCAGAGGGAATCTGAGGCTTTGGCTCTCCTGAGCAGCAGCCAGCAGAAGCTGCTCTTGGCTATACTGAAGAGATTAGACTGCTTCAAACATGCACTGACCAACAGGGACCTTGGATGGAATTTTAATTTCAACAATAACCAATCAATTACCCAATAACAACTTCCACGCTTACAGCCAAATTATGGTAATGATAGGACAGGTAAAGTTCCATTTGTGCCACCCTCTGTATCAACACTGCTTTACTGAAAACAGGGTGAGAAGAAGATGCAAGAAAACAGAACTGTTAATTCTGCAAGAACATCATAATCAGGATCTTTCTGAAAAGGCAGCAGAGATACAGCCATGGAACATGGTTACAACTTATCAAGACAGTGGCAAAAAATTAGAATCATTAATGCATCTCTCGATCACTTTTCCCATTTTCCCTCTGTCACTGAGTAGCATGTAACTGTTAGGATATTGCTTTACAGTCAAGGAATTTAAACTCAGGAAACACTCCCAAAGTCAGCTCATTTCAGTATCTCCAGCAAAGCTGCTGCAACGAGATCATTGCTAACATGTGTGGGAAAGGGCACAACCACCCTGTCAGCTAATGCCTCCAGAACCAATTGTGGAAGTAACACTTGCAATCCGCTCATCCACGCATATCTGTGTGGGGAGTTACAGAACAGTCTTCCTTGTAAAACTCTGCCATGAAAAATAAATCTTTCTAGACACTAATACACCAACTTCTGCACCAGCTCATTGCTATTAATATATAAGGAATCCATTGGGACACCATAGAAACTGAATGTACAAATGGCAAAGAGGAGTACCTTCCTGACTTTAGGATTACCCTTAATTGAAATACTTGAAAAATTCACAAAACAAAATTATTTTCCATTAAAAACATGCATGACTGAACAACTACCTGAGTAAGCTGCTAAAAACAAACAAACAAAAAAATATGCTGACAGAAGATGATGTTTATGGAAATCACACAATGCTGTACTATAAGTGTATTAATTCCAAAGAGGATTCTTCTCTGGATAGTTCATGGTCAGACTTCCATTTCTGCGCCTGGCCTTCTCTGTAAACTCACCGCTGCCTTAACATTTAAGCACCTCCTACAAGTTACCCTGATCCTTAGCATAGAAAAGTCCTCCCCTTCCCCATACTCTCATACCATGCTGAAGAACTTAGAGGGACCCTGGCATGTCCTGTGGCAGGTGTGAGCCTCTGCAACACACAACCTCCCATGGAAGTGACCTCAGTCCAGATCCTTGGATAAACAGGTCAACACCACCTGCACAAAGTGTCTGTCTTGTGGAGTGAGTAAATCTGGGGCTTACTCCAGCCACATTGTCTTTTCTGACAAGTTTTTGTATCAGCTCTGCTAAGAGCAAATGACAAGGGTGCGAAGTGACAGGATGAGGAGCAATGGCTTGAATTAAGCACAACAAATTCCACCTCAACATGAGGAAGAACTTCTTTATACTGAGGGTGGCAGAGCTGTGGAACAGCTGCCCAGGGAAGGCAGGGAGTCTCCCTCTGGAGACATTTCAAGCCCACCTGGACACATTCTGTAACCTGCTCCAGGTGACCCTGCCTCAGCAGGGGCTGGACTGGGTGATCTCCAGAGGCCCCTTCCTGTTGCAGCATGTGTCACAGCACATGGCCACCATACACAGAGTATCACCACACAATTTCAGAAGGCTTTAAGCATTCCCCCAAACAGAGCCACACCACACCACATCAGCAGGCTTCAGGTGTCTGCCCATACACAGGAACACCAGATCAGTTCAGAAGGCTGCAAGCATCTGCTCCTCTTGTTCTTTAACCCAACCTTTTATCCCCTCATGTTCACGCCCTGCCCCTGTGTGCCTCTGCTCCCTTTGGGGGTTGGTCAGTGCCCCTGGGCACTCCATGGCTCATTGCTGCCAGTGCTGCTCACCTGCTGCTCACAGCTGCACCCACTGGGGATGGGGCTGGGCCAGCCCCACTCCCAATTACCACAAACTGTGTGCCTACACCTTCCAGCCTTAATGATTCTGGGAAATCATCAAATAGCAACATGATAGAAAAACTGATCAAGCTCCAGAAAAATTTTAATCCAAGAAAAGTTCAGGTAAAGGAAGGAAATAATTTTGAGGTTTTTTGCCATAAGGAAAATAAAATTAAAGGCCAATATGGTCTTAAAATCATATAATTGTTTAGGTTGGAAGGGACTTTTAAAGACCTATCCTGCTGCAATGAACAGACACATCTTCAACAAGATCAGGTTACTCAAAGTCCCATTAACTTCACCTTTAATGTTTCCTGGAATGGGGCATCTCACAGGGCAACCTGTGCCAGCGTTTCATCACTCTCATTGTAAAAAATACTTTTTTATATCCCATTTAAGTTAATCTTCCTTCAGCTTAAGACCATTACCTCTTTCCCTATCACAACAGGACCTACTAAAAAGTTCACCTCCATCTTTCTTACACGCCCCCTTCAAGTCCTGAAAGGCCACAGTACTTTTTTTCAAACTGCATTACAAAAGCTGCCTGTGGTATTACACACCTTACCTCATTTCTTGGTCTGATCAGAAGAGCACAAATTTTCTATGCTGTTTTTAACATTGTCCAATTACTCCTTCAGACTCCACACTCCAGAGAGATCACAAAGAAGTTCATCATCCCTTGCAAGAGAAGGTCAATACAAGAACAGGAAAAAACACATGGAAACAATAAAATAGAAAATATTAAAATTAAAAAAAAAATTAAAACCCTTAAAGAAAATAAATAACCTAAATCATTGAGCACAAAATGACTTCACTAACTGTACTGAGCTTTTGAATCACACCAAACACTGGCATTGTGCCTCACTGAGGAGGCAGTTTGCCAGCATATTGCCATGGCCAGCTAATAACCCTTCACACACAATGGGCAACAGAGATTAAACCCAAATATTTAAAGGTTTGCTTTTAAAACATTTTTACCATATTTAAGAAATAAAGCGGTATTTTAAATAAAGCAATCTTTCATATTGAAACTATTAAGCCAATTCCTTCAACACTAAAGTATTTCTTATTTCCACAAGCCACTGCTGTATCTGTTTTCCCTCCTGGGTGTCCTTCTATAGTGCATGTGCACCCTTGTGCAAGGCTACAAAGTCTAGGGAATTCCTTTAAGTCACTCAAGTCCTATGCCAGGTGTTTGTAAGGATTAACATTTCAAGGACTTAAACAGATTGTGGATTTCTATAAATTGCTTTGAAATCCAGTTCTTAGACTGGATGATAACTGATATTACTGGACAGAGTTAAAGAAAAGCCTCTCTCACATTTTCATTTTTTACTATTTCAGTACTGTTGTTTCCTGTTTCATGCTGGAGCCATGGAGTTAAGAGATGTGATGGATTTTATGATGCAAAAAAGACTTTTTTTCTTAAGGAAAGTAAGCAGAGGTTGTGTTTTCCTAACATCACCATGAATGATTTTGGTGATTTGCTCTTTGCTATCAGTAATTGATACGGTCATGGAAAACGTGATACAAGACAGAGATTTGGAAAATTTTGTTTTAATGCTGTGGCTGAAAAGTCTTCTGTCTAACAGTACACATTCCCTCCGGATTAAGTAACCTTTGCAAGTTTTCCACAAACTGATTCTGCCGGGTAGAAATTGATTAATGAGCTCAGACACTGAAATTGTCACTAGAAAATAGCCATTGAGATTCCAGTCAGCAATCACCAGCCCCAGGGTCAAGGAAGACCATGGAGCAACTTAGCTGAAAAGAGAGCAGCCTTCATTTTTCTTCTCTCTAACTTCATTTTGACTGTGCCTGATGGCACTGGGTGCAGCCAGGAGTCTGCCACCACTTTTTTGATAAACCCATGTACTGAGGGCTTCTTTGCTGAGCTGTAGAAATTCCTTCAAGGCTGTAACTTCATTGGCCTGAACCTCCACTGCCCCTAAGCCTGTGGAGTTATTTATACCTGTGCAAAATCAGAGGAAAGTTGGATCAAACACAGCGTCACTCCAAGCATGAGAGGCATCATCTGTGATGTTACTTCTGAAGTTTCCTGATACCATTGTTGCCAGGTTTTTTTGAAAATACACACAGTAGTAGCATCCAGCTTACTTCATTTTCACTTCATTCTGCCTCATACCACGACAGCTAACAGAACGAGCCATGTTTAATAGCAAACCTGCATAATTCACAAATGTAAGACTCCAAAGAGCTTCTGTGGACAATGTTCAGCACTGTTCTCAGTCCCCAAACCTCAGAAGTTTACTTCTGCTAGCCTGAGAGACTGACTTTGCAGTACAAGCTACTGGAAAGTACTGGAAATTATGTAAAAATTGTACCACATAGAATCATATTTTATAATCTAGTCTGGGTTCTAGAAAGACAAATTTGTGAATATTAATGAAATACCTCATGTTTTATCAACCAGTTTAAAATTCTATTTTGCTGGTGTCTATTCCATCAGTAAGGAGAGCTGTTTTATGTGTGGCATTATAAAACTTGTATTTTTCCTGTGAGATCTTAATTCACAACCAATTCTTTTTCTGTCCTTTAGTTATTTCACAAGGTGAGCATTTTTCAGCCCCCAAGGTGTATTTCACTCATTGAGGTAGGGAGATGATGCTCTTATATTTTAAAGTCAGAAGGTTCCCAGCACTGACATGTCTCAAATGTAAATTGCAGCAAGATATTTAAGCTCACCAGGTCTCTCTTTCCCACCTGCCAGATGGATGTCAGGAATTTCTTAGGAAAATAGTGATGAAAAATAATGGCCTTTGCATGGATTGTGGGGCAGAATTCCTGCAGGGTGGTTGGTGACATCAGTGCCAGTTCTGAAAACCCTGTGCCTATGGGGAGCACAGGATCTGAGCTACTGACTTCTATATTTCTATACAAATCCCTATAGTTCTAAATCTGTTCTGCATTTTAGAAGACATTGCACTGCAAATCAAGGTACCTTTAAAAAATAGCAATAAGTTACACCAAAAACATCATGTGAAATTAATTGTATTCAGCACACCTTAGCAAAGGTTTTTTTTTGTTTTGTCCTAGCCAGCCAATAAAATAAAACCAGCTAATTAATGAAAATTAATTTTTACAGACAAAGTGCTTCAGACACTAAATTGCAAAGTGTTAACAAAGTATGCGCACAAATTTAAAATTTATTCCAATGCATACCCCTCTTTTTTTTCTCTGATGCTCTTATTGCAACAATAATTGAGCTATAATGAATTTTAAAAGTATCTTGTACCTGAGACAAGCAGCACTGACAGACACACAGGTTTTGCTGCCTAGAAATAGAATATTTCTAGTTATAATGGTAGCCAGACAAAAGCATACAGGCCTGAGTGACTGCTTTGGCATTATTTTCATCAGATGTCATAAGGTCCCTGGGTACTTGTACAATCAGTAACACTTCACAGAGCCCTCACTTCTAACAAATAATTAGCTAAAATTGAACCAGAGATTTCTTACATGCATGTCATAGGTTTGATATGAATAATGAGGCAAAAGGTTAACAGCAGGTCATAGACAGTTCCCTATCTTCCAGCTTATTTATTCAGTGAAATGAGAAATTGATCACATTATTTTGTATAGAAGAGCCTGATTCATTACAATCAGCTCTGAATTGGCAGTTTTTGCTTTAGGCAATTTCAGAACATTACTTATGCTTAAAGAGTTACTGGTAAGGTCATCTTACAACTTGTAATCACCTCTCTGACCCCTTCATGACCAGAGCTGCAAAAGCTTAAGCATATGTGAAAACTGAAAAAGCCTTGCAAATGAACAGAAAACTAATGGTTAAACAAGAGGAGCTGAACAAACAAACCCATCCAGCCAAAGGAGGGAACACATCAGGAACACATCATTTCTTGCACACCAAAAATGCACATTGAGCCTTCCCTAATTTTGCAATACAGCTATTGGAGGCAGAATTGATCTGATAAGTGCTGTATTAACCAGTGGCAAAGGAGACAACTACAGGTAAGGGTCTGGTAGTGACACTATGGGGACCACAGGGACAGAAAAGGCTGGGTAGTTCTTACACCAAAGAATACAGTCACTACTCCATCTTCTATTGACCCAAACTCCCTTAGCACTATGAACCAAGGTGTTTTTTATTCTAAAGGAGGTTTATAATAACTTTCCAGAATTGCTCACTCCACAGGATAAGCTCTCTTAGGTGCTCCCTGTCACCAAGAATGTTTTTACCACTTCCTACACCAGTACCACTCTAACCAGGTTGCCTTTTCCACACAGAATGAGGAACTACAATCCCTGCAGGGCCACAATCAATTCCTTCCCAATTAGAGAGACACATGGGGTAAAGGTAGTGAAAAGCACCCTGTCTCAGAGCCAGAGTCATTCTGACTTTGCAGAGTGCTGCTGCTGGACTCTGGATTAGGTGGCAGACATTCAGTGAAAGTACACGCTTCTCTTTAAATAACAGAAGTTATTTTATTCGATTGTTTTTGAAAAACTTAGCCCTTGAATCAGGTTATGCACCCCGCTGTGTGTTATAAGGAAAATAGTGGGGAAACTGTAAAAAGTATTTGAGAAGCGGGGTGGAAAAGCAGAAGGACAGAACTTCAGCTGATTTATGACTAAGGGTGTAAAGTGGTACAGAATTAACTGCTTAGCATATGCCATTCATTAAAACAGCCATCAAAGAGCAACAAGTACAAAACAAAGAAATACTGCATGTATGTTACAGTTGGAGTAGCTCCTTAATTATGCCTGTTAGCTCCATTATCGCCACTTCAAAGCATAGGAAAGTGGTGCTTTAAAAATCATTCTGGTGGGTAACTGATGTGTTCAAGGATATACAAAACATCATCTACAGATGATTCTTCTTAAGCACCTAAGTTGTACACACTTGGGAAGCTAATGTTGAAATCTGCAAAAGAACTTCAGCATCTAAAATGAGATTAAGAGGTCTTCTTTGGGCTTCTACAGTCAGTAAAGGAATTCTTCAAACTCCTCCCTGACCCCACAGCTGCTAGAAGTCTATAATTAGTTACAAGTCCCTTAATAATGTTTACTGAGTACTTAATAGTCTGTTTTACACTTGATGAAACAGCGTTCTCACCAACAGAAGGAAGTACCTCGAGGATATCGAGCAGCTAAAAATGACATGATCAACAAGAAGGCAGCTGTCTTATGTTCCCTAAGAACCACGGCTTCCAGAGCACAGCAGTCTGGCAGGGGGTAGCAGAACTTGTCCAATAAATATCTGCAGGAGAAAGGTGTGATCAAAGTGGGAGACATCTCAGTTTTTATACAGTAGGTTAATGACCACATGCTCAAAACCTTCCTTAATCTGAGCGAGTCCAAAGAAGTTTCTTGTCTTCCAGCTCTTAGTCATGAAAAAGCTATTGGAAATACAGTTGTGGAGATGTAGTTTGCTCCTAAAACTGCCCTAAAAATGCAGTTAAGAGTGGTTTAAAACACACCTGTAACAATCATGTAAGTCAATGCTGGTAGTGAGACAGATGAATGTTGTTTTATGCCCACTAGAAACTGATGCCTGCAGCTTTCTTGTCTTCAGGATAATTAATTTACTGAGATTTGTTCAACACTCATAAGGAAAGAGGTTGAAAAGAAAATAGAAAATATCCATTTTAACCAAAAAATCAGCTAATAAACTCATGGAAGTTTTTATATTTCACAGTAGTAAACACTACTTCAAATATTTTTGTGGATATATTTCATTCAGCTTTCTTGGTACATGATTGACCTTTCTGGCCAATTTACATGAACTATGTAATTAAAAGGTTAATAGAAGCAAAACTGAGCATCAGCTACATATTTAATGTACTGCATTGCATGTATCTAATCCTTTCCCTTTTTCTCACAAGGATTTGATTTTGTAGCAAGTAACAAATGACAAACTTTCCCCGTCCTTCCAGTCTCTATAGCTGTCACCCTTATGCAACCTCATTTAAGACAACATTTCTTTCCTTTGCTTAGGCCTTTCTTTATTTTCAGGCTGCTGCTCATGTTCCTTCACACACCACCCACATAGATTTAAACCTTCTTTTGTGTGAGTGCAGCTTTGGGTCTGGTCAAAGCTTTTCTTGCAACAGACTCTGTCCAGGCAGGGTGGGGAAGCCCAGCTGCCATGGACACACAAGAGCAGAGCAGGTCTCTTTAACCCCAACCCTTTTCCAGAGCTTCCACTGTGTCAGCACACTGGATTTACTGTTTATATCTGCTAGGATGTACACTATTTGAAACAACCAGGCATTTTGCAGCAATTCTAAAAGCCAGCCACTTTTTTATACTCTGGCTAGAACAAAAAACGTGTCTGTCTAAACAAAATAATGCATATATGCACAGTCCCTTCCCAGGCTCAGAATGCCATGGGTGCTCTTGCTCCTGTGCCACCAACCAGCTGTAATGGAAGGCTAAAGAGGAAAGATACCTCTGCTGGAAAAATTCCATACCTCTGCAGATCCTTCAGCCCTGCTCCTGTTAGACTCAACCATTCTAAGGTCTTGGCAAACCATTAAGACCTGAGCTCTGGTTTTTTTCCTGTTGGAAATTTTCTGGTTGGACAAGTCAAGTTTCCTACTGTGAAGTCAAAGAAAAAAATTGTACTGAGATGCTCCTACAAGAACAGGAGCGGCCAAAATTCAGCAATGAAAGTTTTTGTTCAGCACAGGAACAGCCCTGAAAATGTGATTGACATAAAGATACATTACATATTCAGATGGTAAAAGCCAACATCTAAGGAGACAGCATACAGACAATTAATTAGCCTTGGGAAAACAAAAAGCATTTTTCCCCTTTGGAACTATTATCTCTAACCAGTAGTGGTTCTGGGCCCAAAAGTGAACAAAAAAATTAATTATAGTGAAATATGAATGCCAAAAGGTCAACAGTTAAAGTACCATTTCTATGAATAAAGACAGATATAGAATCTCCTCGAATTTTCATCCAAATATGCATTTGCAAAAGCTGCAAAATTTTGTGAAGTCAAGAGTTCCATATTGCATTTATGGGTTCCAGGATGTATTCAAGGACAAAAAATTATTAAAAAGAAAAGTGAGTACTCTATTTAAATCTAAAATTAATTAAACCTACTTTGACAAAGTATTTGAAAGGACTTCTGCTCGAACTCAGGGTGATGACCAATTTTCAAGCTTTGAAAGCTGCACAAAACAAAATTGTGATTTTTTTCAGGCTAACTGTAGACAGACCTATCCCATAATAAATTATACTTCCAGCTACAAACCTCAGAGGCCTAAAAAATAGTTAACATCCTGTTTCTACAACAACAGTATTATAGTCTTTCTTCAAACTTTCCTAAATCCCTATAATAAATGGAAGATATTTCATTTTAGACACTCGCAGATTCCATAATGAGTTAAGCCTCTTTACAGTTTATTTTAATAAAGCACAGCTTTCTAAATATACAGAGGCTATAAAACTTGCAGGTTGGAGCAATAATATGTTTAGTAGCCTTGCTTTATAAAGTGGAAATGTTTGCATGTCTCAAATTACGAGCAATTTAAAGTAGGAAGTAAGCAAACTAGCTCTTGTGTTATGAAGCTTGACATTGTTAAGGCTTAAGAGAACACATACTTCAAAGTCACACAGACTGAAATATGCTCTGTAAGCTTGGCAAGAGGACCAACGCCATAATGATGTACTGCACAAAAATCACTGCAAATTTCCATTTCTGTGTGAAGTCACTGTTGCTGTAAACTTTAAAATTTTACTGCTGCTCCTATTTTTAAAATTAATTCATTATTCATTTTCTTATAAAAAGACCAGGGCACATGAAAAAGACAATATCAACCATGGAAAGTATTAACCGTAAACTATAAAGAGTAAAAATAGACACCACTGTTTAAATTAAAAGCCTGAAATATCACTTGATAACAAATATTTTAATGGTAAATTGCTAGTCTTTTCCCCTGCATTAATATGATTGTTGAGACCTTTCTTCTCAATTAATTTGGTATTAACTTTGCATTGACACCTGTGTCTTTTCTTCCCATAAAAACAGAACTAAATCATTGATACTACTTACAAAGCTAATAATTCCTACTTTTGTTGCAGTTAGAATTAAATTATTGTTTATATGAAATACAACAAAGTATTAATAATCAACCAGAAACATAATAGAAACTTAAAAACCTCAACCTAAACTGTCTCTGATTGGTCTGTCAAATCAGCCTGGAATATTGTGATTTTTCAAATCTATACTTACCTTATTTCAGAATACAACTGATTTGGACTGCACCCACCTGGACCTGAAAAGACTTGTTCTCAAAGAAGGCTACAGCATGACACATGTCCACAACTAGAGTACTCCATGCATAAATATTTAGAAAAAGAAGCATCATTAATCAGTTCTTTAATAACCTGGCTGCAAATAAGATGCCTACAGTGTAAAACTGTATCCAAAGTTTTTCAAAAAACAGGTAACTCTTACTGGGGATCATTGCTTGTTTTGTGTCCATTATAATGCACAAATAATTCTCATTTTTTATAATGGTTCTAAAAATCTTCACTTTAAAAGTTGTCCCAATATTGTGATGCAATACTGCACCACTCAAATTCACCCATTTTTTAATTTCAGTCTGCTCGGTTTTGAATGTGAGTTGCATTTAATGAACATTCTTATTTCTCCTTTGTTCCTTCAGTACTGATTTAGATGAGAGTCACTGGCTGACGTTCGACATTTTTATCACACACCACGCTGAATCTTATACATAAAATGTTGTTGAGGCCTTATAAAAATGAAGATTCTTGATGAATTGTCACCATAGAATTGAGTTCTATTTCTATCCATTCCATTGGCACTAAGCGACAGCTAAAAAAAAAAAAAAAACAAACCACAAAGGCAGAGGGAGGTGTCATGAACAGCTCCTCCTCATGTATTTTGGAAAAGAGTATCTTTCCCAAAGCCCTTTTATTTTTATACATATACAGGGCAGGTCTGTGAGCACAGAGGTGCCCCTTTTGGAAATATTTAGTAAACAGAGAGAGATGACAGAAGTTCCATGGCATATCTCTATTTCTGAGAGTTCATTAAACATCATACAGGAGATCATTAGGAATAAACACAATAAGCTAAAGGAATGAGAGATTCCAAACTGACTAAATCCTAAGCCACAGCAGTGCTTTTGAAAATCCCTGTCTGTGTGCCTGAACACGACAAGTGCCAGAGCATTTTAACAGCCCTGACATGTAGTCAGCATTGCTTAGGTAATTCAACATCAGACTTGAAAGACTGCTAGCACGATGTTACTGTCAGGAAGAGAAATTAATTAATATTAAAAATAGTTGAAGTTTTGAGATCACCTTGTAACAAATTCAGGCCCTTTGGTGAAGGACTAAAGCTGCTGAGTGCAGGGAGTCACAGGGATGCCCTTCCCTGGCTCAGAGGAGTTTGCTGAGCATGGACCAGCCTGCACAGCTCTGGGCTGCTACAGCTGCTAAAGGATTATTTCTATACTACACTACATATTCCTACACTACTCTTTCTATACTACATCATGCCTCACAGTGTAGGTTTCCTCATTGATAGCAGCTGATAGCAGCTCTCACAACTGAAATTTTACTGAATACAGAATATGTAGAGAAAAACTTGCAAAGTGAGTTCAAACAAGCTGGTGTGAAAGCAGACACGTAGCACAGGCCTTTGAGTTCCCACACCTTTGCTTATATGCCAGGAAACTGAGCCTTCCCTTTCAAACAGTTAGAAAGTGATAGCAGCAGCAAATCAGTCTTTGTTCAGCCAAAGCTACAGAACTCTCCTCTGTGCAAAATTAGATCTCTCCGGACACTATCTCTCCAAGCATACATGATGTATGCAGTTTGCCTTTTTTCTAAAAAACAAGAAACATTAGTCAATTCAGCAGAAAGAGGGCCTGTGGATTTCTGTGGGCTCATATCATCACAAAAGGAATTGACTAGTTTGATCTACACCATATGCAGGTGATGATAGGTCTGTCCTGCTGATTCTGATATAATAAGCAGCTTCAACTGGCTATAAATAAAAACTCCATCTTTATGGGTCTAGGTTTTAATTTGTTTTGTTTTTTCTTTGTTGGGGTTTTTTTTTGTTTTGTTTGCTTTTTTGGTTTTTGTGTTTTGGGGTTTGTTTTTTTTTAAGTCATGTGCATTGAGCATCAGAATGCTTTGTCAGATAATGCTTTCAGTTGATGCTTTTGGAGACTTGAATGCATGTAGCTCCTGACAATGATTATATGCACGTGTTCCATATAATTCCAAAAGCACACCCATTATGAAAGATTAGTACAGTTGTGCTTATGATGTATTTAGGTCGTCTGTTACTGAATATTTCTACTGTCAGTACAACAAAAGTGTGATGATCACAGTTAAAGCTTAACAAAGAAAATGCTGTCAGGCAATTAGTAAGCTGAAGTCAGCAGTACTAAAGTGAAATATATCATGTTTGGAATAGCACAGTGGTTTGCTTGTAATAAATGTTGAAACAGGTCCTCATACACAGAACATATCCTAGCCTTAAAAAAGAGTTTAGCATCTGAGAAAAAAAACCAACAAAAAAAAAAAACCAAAAAAACAAAAAACCAAAAAAAAAAAACCAAGCAAAAAACCCTAGTCCCACAAAAAAAAAAAAATCCCAGAACTTTAACTTCTTATTTTATTTCTTATTTTTCTTTACAAAAGAGTCTCAGCCACTGCCAACTAAAAAGATGCTCTCTCATTATAGGACTCTTGTCATTTGTGAAAAGGTAACAGCACACCCCAAGAGAAAACTGCAGTACAAACACATATATCCACTTAAGAGAGAGTCCATCAAATTAATAATCTCAAACTGCAAAAAATCATGAAAGAAAACAAGAATCAAGTGACTTTTACTCTTGAAATACAATTATGTAAAAAAGAAATAATTTGGCAAAACCTGGTAATACCAGGCTTTCCATTCCATTAGAGGAAATAGGAAGGTAGAAATAGAGTCAATTCAAGACCAGCAAGGAGTCTTTTCAAAGCCTCTAAGCCTTACCCGTTGAAAATAAATTAAGAAAGCTGTAACATATATTTTAGAAAGGAATAACAGCTAAATTCAAGTACAGCCTGATCAACAATGATTTCATCACAATTTAATCAATATTTGTTGACGTACACCAGGTCTCAGTTTGTTCTTAGAGGTTTTACTGGCCCCATTTTTTGTCAGACTTCAATCTTCCTTAGCCTAGTTGTCATACCTATGACAATAAATACTATTGGATCATGTTATAAGAAGAGAGGCCAGACCATTCCTGACAAAAAATGATGTGTTTTTAAAACTACTGGAACACAGTTCAGTGAGAGAATGTGCAAAATGAGATAAGCTAAAGCAAAAATAACGCAGGGATGGAACAGAGGGGAGAAAAAAATTCCTTACTGTACTCTAGAACTACATCAATATTCAAAAATTCTCTCAATATCAGAACCAACCTAATATGAAAAATTCCTGGGCAATATACAAAACAAAGTTACTACTGTGCCTTAAGCTACAGAGAAGTAAACTTTGAGCCTGTTAACCCTTGAATGCTGGAATACTAATTCACAATACAAAAATGAAAGAAATCCAGCAAAGAAAAGGTTCTGGCAGGATTGCTAAAATCAGCAATACCAAATCCTTGGCGAGTTAATAACTATGGAAGGTACAATTGTTTTCATTTGCACAAACAGTACAGACCAAAAAAATAGCAGTAAAAATTGCTTGGCAAATCAAACTTTCTCTCAATAATATTTGTCATTACAAGTCTTAGATTACTGGAAAGGATGAAAATTGGGAATAGAGCAAGGGAAGTGGTAGATTCTGAAGCTCTTTGTGCAGGAGAGCCTCTTTGTCTGTATGGGTCAGATCCTCCCCAGGCCATGAGCAATCAGCAACATTGACCGAAAAGGAGCAATAAGGAAGCCACACCCTATAAACCCTAAATCACAAAACCACCCTATAACTGCTGCAGTAAGCTGGCAAGTGTTCTCTGATAGTCATGGGTGTTTTGTGCAGCTTGTGCCTGTAATGGGATCCATAAGTTAAAAACTCCCTGACACTTGGCATATGCTGCAGTGACAAACCCACACACAGTTGTGTGTATCTGGCCCAATGCTTTTAAGGCTGTGTTTTCAGGCAGCCAGATGCTTTGGGGAACTCCACCATTGTTATTCCATAGAAAGGGAAGAAGCTGTCCTCTGGCAGTTCTCTTGAAAGAATTATACATCCCCACTGGCTGTGATCTCTTCAACAGAGGCACTGACTCTGTCTGTGGCACACTCATTTAATGTCATACCACTGACTTCCACATTCATGAATTTCAGGTGTTATGCAGACAGGTGGAACCAAACTGCTCAGATATTCATGGCTTCATTCACATCTACAGAAAATCATCTGAGAATCTTTTTAATGGCATGTGAACTAGTATGAGACAATGTCTGTGAGCACTTGACACTGAATAGTGTTTGGCCATAGGCAACACCAGATCAGGCACCTTCAAAGCATGGGGCAGTACAATATCTGCAATGCCTTTGTCTGTGCTTGAGCCCTACACAACCAGGCTGGGTACTGATACTGCTACAGGAGGAGTCAGGATGTGACAGGAGGCTGCAGACACCTGTGGGACCCCTATTCAGCAACAGATTTCAAATGCAGTCACCAGCTCCACAGTGTGCAGCCTCAGCTGTGTCCCTTCTTCACTCTTTATTTCCTATACAGGAATGACTCAATCCCCTTTTCTCAGGGACAGCAAATCTCAGATTTGTTTTTACTACTTTGAGCAGCTTCTTCTTGATGTCTTAGGGACTACAGAGAAGGCAGTTACATCTTTGCTCTTTATCCAAGCTATGTGTGCCTTTGAAATCAATGTCAGCAGCAGGAGTAGAAGATGAGATTTTAGGACTTACTTTCACTATCATATACAAATATACAGGTCCATGCAACAGCCTCAGAGGGATTTTTGACTTTCTGCCCTGATCATACCCTGCATGCCATGGCAGGAGAAAGTGAGGTATTTAACATCCACAGCTGAAAAAGCCTAACCCCTGAGTTTCCACTCATTCATTTCTGCTACTGCTGTTACTATTATCATCTCACTTATCCAGTAAGCTATTCCCTTACCAGGTTTATGATGATCTAATACTGAGTTATTGATTCATACTAGCATAACAGAAGAGTCTGGCCTAATAATTATCTACAAAATGAGAATAAAGACCAATTAGTGCTTGCACAGAAGCTGTTTGTACTAAACTTAATTCTGTCTGCAGTAAATCTAGACAGCAGACAGAAGTGTCAGTAGAAAACTGGATATTTTGTTTTTCTCTTCCTACTTACTTTATTTAAAGGATATATGTTTTTTTAATCAATGCTATTTGTTAAAGTTGTCATTAAAAGTAAATGCATTAAGCCAAATTCTGCCAGACAATGTGTGCCATTCAAGATATTTCCCTATAGTGTGAAATCATCTTTCCCGAGTCTACAGATTTCTGCACAGCAAGGGTTCTCCCATGGTTTCTCAGCATTTGTACATATCATCTCACATCACAGACTGAGCTGTTACAAAGAGACACTGGTACCTTCCACACAAAGGTCATGGGCCACTGTTATTGACACATGCCTTTAATCCTTGGGATGCTTCAAAAAATGAAGATTAGCAGCAATCCTCAGAACTCGCACCCAGGAGATAGCTATTTGTCAAAAAGTTGATTTTATTGATGCTTACAAAAGAAGGAGAGTATGTAATTTATCTAATAAAAGTCAGGTCTTGTTTGCCTAGACTCCAGAGTTTTGACAGTTCCCTCGTTGGAGTGTTTGATGTTGAGTTTCATATAATAAATGCAAATTTTTCATCAGCTATGCATCTTCTTAGGAGCAACTGGTATTATGTGTGGATTTTCTTCCTTGGTTTTCTCCAGAGTTTTTCCTCTTAAAGTCTTTGTTTCCTTCAGAATTCATTATAAATGACATAATTATATGTCTTTTTCTCCCTTGATTGAGAGCATTTCTTACAGATGATGATTTACCATTTGGAAATTACAAATAGCATGAATAGATACAATTATTATATTGCAGAATTTCCTTTAAAACCCAGAAATGTGGTTTAGCTGAACTGTTTGTAAATGATAAGTAGGCAGGTCACATTATTTCCTCTAATCAGCATATGACCCCCAATGCAAATTGAAGTTTTTCCTCAAACTGCATTGAAGGTTTCCTCTGGAATGTTGAGTAGATTTAAGATTGGGATGAGCAGAAATGGACAAGGAATACAAGTAAAATAATTAGTACAAGTAAAAATAATTATTTTATGAGGATTCTTTCAGGAAATCACCATGTTCCAGCTGAAACAGTCAGACCATAACACATCTATTGAAAACCTTCCAATCAGTTTTGATTAGACCTTTGTCCTTGCCCAGGTTTATGCAGAAGTTGCATTAACAACTACTTCAATTTTTGAGTCCCATTTTCCATAGAAAGATCAGAATACAAAGTTTAAAAGTGTAAACCATGGTTGTATGGGGCTAGAAGTCTTTTTACAGGGTCATCTGTCATCAGAGGATTTATTTCTGGAATGCTTGGATGTGGCTTGTAGGTGATTCTCTATAGCTTAAGAAAATGCACCAAAATAACTTCTTAATTTGTCTTGCACAAATGCTGGAGTATTTCTTGTTTTGTTCCTATTCCTATGGAGCTGCCAGAATGCAAATGTTTTCTGCTTTAGAAACACATTTAAAATGAAACCAACAATAATGTGACACTGATGTTGATTAATTAATTAAACAAAAGCCCAGGGACACTTTCATACATACGATTGCATGTGTCCTTAGTGTGTTAGTTACTGCTGGTACCCATCTTCAAAAGGGCTGCAGCAAAGCCTGCTACAGAGAGTATGGCCTGAAGCCCACCCAAATCCATCTGAAAATGCAGTGACTTCAAGAGAGTCCTGTGTGCAACAGATGGCTGCTAACAGCCAGCTCTGAGCATTTCAAACAGGCTCATCCTGCCCTGGAAAAGCAGGGCCAGAGCATCCATTAACAGAGTGAGGAGAGGAGGCGAGAGGGCCAAGGGAATTAAAGATCAAAGAGCTGCAATTAGGCAATATTAATGAGGAATCATCTCAAAAGGTTTCCTCTTTTGCAAAAAGCCTTCAGTTTGTTTTATAAACAGAACTCTGTGTAATGTAGAGCCATCTCTCTATAAATCCAGATTGTTTTCAGGCTCCAATCTCTGCCATGGAGCCATGTTAGGGCTGCTAACATGTTAAGCATACATTGAGTGAAATCCAAGTCAAAGCTCATGTTCATTTTAGTCTGTGCAGGGCTAGGCCAGGGCTTAGGATTTCTTCATATCCTATTTGACATGTCTAAAACTAAACACAAAAGCATCCCAAAATATCCACATCATTATATCTTTCTGAGGTGTGTAAACAACTTTGAAGACAATCAAAGGACTGGCAATCTTCAAATAATTAATAAATAAGCACCAAACTGTATAACTCAATCAATTCAAACTGTATAACTCCATCAATTCTGATTGAATCTATGATGCCATAGCTTGCTATTGCAGGAAGCAATGCACAACAAACTCAACTCGCATAGAACTGCCTGCAGTTTATCTAAAAAAATACTGACAAAGTCCCAGTCACTCCAGCTTCACCTCTTCCCCTGGTCATACACTGGTATCCCTTTGCTTCTTCCAGCACTGGCATTTATCTGATCAAGTCAATCAACTCACAGAAAAGAAACCCCATAAGAAGCAACAAATCTATTGGAACATGATACAGACACAATTCAAATGCTAAGTGTGTTGAGAGGACGCACTCTGGGGAGGTGTTTTGCTCCAGATAAAGAAACAAAACCCTCTGAGAACTAAAGTCTGACAGCAAAAAAATGGAAAAAAAAATTAGCTTCTACAGCAACCCCAGCCAAATAATCCCAAAGAGTTTAAGAAACAGCTTCACCTGAGTTGAACTAATTTCTCTGCTGCTCCTGAGGGCAAGTCCTGCCCCTCCATACACCTTCCCTTATTGTCACTCATCTGACTTTGAGTCAGTACAACTGGTCAGACATCAGGAAACCATAACCTTCTCTGGGTGGGGAACTACTTCTGCCATGCTGATGAATCAAATTATTTCAAAGAAGTAGCAGGAAATGTGGCAGAAGTCCCAACAGAGGGAGAGATAAGGACCACCTTTCCTCTCCTGTGGAGAATTTGTAGACACCTCTTCATGAGGTCAAATGCCATTTAACCAAAATTAAAACACTATTTGCCAATTGGCTAGAACATGTAAAAAGAGCTGTCATCAATAGATTTGTCCCACTGGCCTAAGTAATTGAGTCACTGTAAGGAGCACAGAGACCCAGCAAAGCTGAGACTGATGTCCAAATCCATGACAACCAAACTGCTCCCTCCTGACATGTCCCTTGTGCCAGGAGGTTCAGACTCCTGGCAGAGGAAATGTACCAAGTGTAAGTGGTGATCCCAATGGCAGAACCATGCCAACAGTACAGTTGTACTGACCAGTGGCAAATGTCACCTGACTGGGTGCCACCACCACAGCTGAGGCACTGCATTTATTGACAGAGATAATAAAAATTAGAAAAAAAAAACAGAAAAATTGTTCTCAGGAAGGTTGGAAAATCACATCTCTTCTACATGTGAAATTTCTAATGTTAATATTTTTTTGTTTCTAGTACATATATTTTTTATTTCTAGTAGACCATCCTTAATACATTAGGGGACAACACATATTTTAACTGAAAAACAAAATTGAGATATCCTGCTTTCAAAAGGGATGAGAAAACTAATGATCTCTGCATGTAAGAGAAACAACTTTTCATCTGGATGACCAATCCTGGTCACGTTACTTACCTGGTGTTGCTCTAAGTCTGAACTCCTATACCCAGGCTAGGAGGGATTTAATGTTTAAACCATCAGGGGTCTGCTGGTACCTTTGACTTCTACATCTAACATGTAACTAATAGCTGTTGGGTCCTCTGATATGAAAAATCACTAATGACTTCTGAAGATCAAACACATAATTAAAACAACACTTTTATCTGAAGTTCTGGCCATGATTTTCCCTTTCAGTTTTTTTTTTCTAAAATTGTATGCTAGTAACACATCATTTGTTTAATAACAATATCCTGCAGAGTTCAAAGCAATTTTCAAATAATAATTTTTTTAGTTTACTGTAACATGTTTTTGGGAAAAAAATCTTAAATTCATAATCTATAATTATGAACAAAATATTTTAAAAACTGGGATAGAGATAAATATTTTATTGTGAACCTGCAAAATGGAAATAACTATGAAAGTTTAAAATGTTCCACAAAATAATTTTCGTGATTTTCAACCAGCTCTAGTTGCACACTTATTACAGTAAAGCAGCTTTTAAAAAGCAGCTGTGTTTTCCACCAAGGGGTGACAGCATTTCATTGTGGGGATAATGTGTGTAAATGATCCCTTCATTATATAGGGTCTGATCTTGCATTCCTTGTGCATCCTAGGTTCACACTGAAACTAACTGTGTGTTAACAATAGCACTCCAGACAAATTCTAATGGGATAATTGTGCCATTATTGCTACCTAAATTTCCCTTGTTTCATTTGGATTCAGCCTTTTCCTTTCTGCTACTGAGCCAAAGTCTCCAGAAGGAGTTTTGCCATATAAATTGCACAATTTTGGTTTGACTTGCTAGGATTTTATGCACCTTGGTACATTTTCCTGCTGAGGCAAGTGCTCTTCAGCAGCAGAGAAACTTTCTCCCTTCCATGTTGCAGGATCTGGCAACTGCTCAAAAGCAAACCAACACTGTCCAAGACAGATCAGAAAATAAACACATTCCCTCAAATGAAAAGACAAGAAGCTATTCAGGTTCTGGGCCACTGTCACCCAGCCTGGAATTTAGCTGGGGTCCTTGACCAACACAACTGCTCTCACAGACATGACCTCACTGGCAAGTGGACATTTTGCAGGGACACAGAAGAACAAACTCCAGTGTATGAGTTTATATAGGGCAAAGTAATTGCTGCAGACATAGCTTCAAGAGTTTCCAAAAATATATTTTCCTACCTCAGTGATAATCATAAAACCCTTAAGACAATATAAACCATTCTTACATTATTAGGGTCTGCATCCTCACAGTTTGATGATGTCTTACAAGAAAAACATATTATTTCAAATTAATAACCAAAAAAAATAAGGGATTTGTGAGGGAAAGCAGGTAAACAATGCAAATTTCACAGGCTGGAATTACCATACTTCTTGATCAAGAATAAGTTAAACACGTGGCAAAAAAAAAAAAAAGAAAATAAATAAATAAATAAAATGCCCAAGTTATTTCTTACAGAATCAATAATATAAAACATATCTCCATTATGCCCTAGTTTAATTGAAACTACATTTCTCCAAGCCTTGCCAGAAAAATGGGAGAATATGGCTACAGAATTCATGCACCCACTTTTTATCTGCATGACCTGCTTCAAGAACTAAGCCAAGTTTCATTAAAAATTATTGGTCTCATAACTTTTTTTTTCTCTGCCAAAAAGACTCCCATATGGCACCAATATCAAGATAAAATTGTGGCCATGCAAAGTTTTTCCCACTCTTAATTTTTAAAAAAAACTATAAAGTGATTTTATGGCAAAGTCAAAAACTGTCAAGGATGATAAGATCTCACTTGATAAAAGTCTCATGGGCAGTTGTGCCAGTTTTGAAATGGGGGATATTTATCTGAAAGATGACACACGAGATGTTCTCATGTCTTATGCACAGCACTGAACTATAGCAGCTCTGTGGAATATTATCCACTTCTTACAGGGTGCTTTGCTAACACATATTGTGGTACTAAGGAATTCTTTTGTATTACTGTGGCATCTGCTAAAAATGTCACATGTGATCACAGGCCTTGCAAAACAAGTATTTTAACAACCAAAACCTTATGATAGGTTATATTTCAGTGACTTGGAAACAACACTGCATTATCTGAGAAAACAGCACAGATGTTGCTTAATAAACTGCTCAGTTTATGCATTGTATTAACCTCATGAAACATTTATGCAAATCTTGCATTAACAAAAGGTAAAAGAATCATTATAGGTTATGAAGAAAACAATGTGACAACCTTTGTTTTTACCTCCATGTTTTATGGGGGCATTTTAAGTCTTAGGGGTTTCTGTTTAGGAAGACACAAGGGCATTATAGATTTTCATCTATTTTGTTTTCAGTTCTGCTATCATTCCTTCCAGCTGATTTCACATTTTATAATGCTAATAGTGGGTGTATGGTTTTGAGTTTCTCTACTGTCAGCTGGTCAGTAGGTCTGGGGGATATATTTAATGGAATCTGACAGCTGATGGAACTGATCTCATTGAAAGGGGATTTGATATGTGGGATGAATGTGGTGACCCTCAATTCGACATATTAATGACCATTATTATTCAAACTCTTGCAGCCAATATAACTCTTTTTCTTGGACACAGCAGTACATGTGTATAAAAGAAATGACTTATGGATGAGTTAGTCCATATACTAGTTTGAGTGTCATTTAGATAGCATGTCAAAACACATTAGCTATTTTACCCTGAGATAAAATTAAAGGAGAAGCCTTTGTATTCTGTACACTTGTAAACAAAGCAATGATAAAAATGGGTAGTTTCACTGGACTGAGTGAGAAATCCAGCAAATGCACCCACTTCCAACTGTGGGAAAAAGTGTTCTGTGCTATGGGCAACCACAAATAAAACTCAGGAGTCAGATACTGCAGCTGCAACCAACAGGTCCTCCTCTGCTATAGGTCACCCAAAGTTACACACACAGTTTGTGCACAAGCAGCTTTTTAGAAATGAGAACTGTATCAGCCTTACTTCACACAAATCAGAATTTAGGTAACAAAACTAGCAGAACTTCACATTCTGCATTGACTTGTGACAAAATATTTATTGTTTCATTTACTTTCTGCTGGTAGGAAAAATTTGGCCCAACCAAAGTTGTGCATGATGGGACAAATAAGGCCATATTCAAAAAAATCCTGAGATTCCTCCATCTTTTGGCATAAGGGAAGCTGGTCTTAGATGCTTTAACAGATGTGTAGAGGACACAAAAGAAAATCTTAATACATGAGCAAGAATCACAAGGAACCATTTGATTTTAAATTATGTGGTACTGCTACTTTTTCAGGTCACAAATATAAAATCTATTATTGATCTTGAGCATTGCCTCCTATTTTGAATGTCTTTTAAGTGAAGGGCACTCTAATGCCATTTAATCAATAACTGCTTTCACATTTTTGACACAAATATGCAATTTGCTTACAGATTTTAAAGGCTGCTAATGTACATTGCCTGTTCTTTTCTCCCACGCCTGAGGAGGGGTGATGTTCTGCAATATTTAGCCAGGGTGCCTGCTGCGCCAGGCAGGACATTCAAAACCTTTGCAGCCTGTTTTATGGCCCTGGTGGTGCATGAATAATAAAAGCACATTGCATTTCTCTCCTTTCCTGCTTTAACAAGCTCTCCAAAGGGGGGAGAAAGCTCTGAAAGGAACCAGATAAAATAAAGCCACCACCAAAAAAATGCACTGAGACACTCGACCTACACATGTAAGCATTGCAGCATATGAGGAATGCATCAATAACATTAAAGTTACTAAGGAAACCATCTGAGAAGGAGGATGTAATTAGATCATAGCAGTGAGCTTCACATTTGGTTTCCATATTTTTGAGGATTCAGTCAACATTTAGGATATCTCAATTAATGTATGGTTTGAAAGGCTTAACCATATGATGACACTCAATTACTCATTCATCTAGCCAAATATGTTAAGAGTACTTGAAAAGTCAGTTCTTTAATCTTTTATGAATTGCCTTTATCTGAACATTGTCACCACATGGGCAAGGGCATCGTGTATCGTGACCAGCTTATATTTACTTTCTTACTCATCATCTATTGATGGAAATTCTAGCTAGGATTGTTTCTCAAATAATATCTACACTTTCAGGACAAAATGGAAGTTGAAGTAAAGGTACACTTAAAAACTCACAAGGAACATGAACACAAACACAATCAAGGTCCTGTTAATATGAGAAAGAGCTTATCATGCATGTGAATTTTGTTTTAAAATTTAGACCCTTAATACTCTATGCACATTCAGTTTTCAGATCCTTCCCTCACTGTCCACAAGCTGAGCTTGCCTTATGGGTGCTCTGTTTTTTATCATTATGTTTTACTTTGGAAAGAGCACCTCACTTCAAGATAAAAGCATCTGTAATAGGTTCTCTGCAGAAAATTCCCTATCTTTGAATCCTCAAACTTGTTTTTAGCCCTGTTTGAAATATTGATTATAAGTTCTGACTGACAGCAACCACTGTCCTAGTGCCAGTACTTCATTTTTGATCTTTCCATTGCTCTTATACAAGAACAATTTCATCTGACTATTGGAAGTTGTATATAACTGCATATATTTACCTAAGTGCATCCCTATGTTACATACACAGAACCAGGACAACAAAAATGCATAAAACCCAATAATTTCCTTCCTATAATTTTAAAAGGACCAAGGATTTCTGCACATCTACTGCCACACAAAGAAATTCGGACCCAAAATCAACAATCATCTCCCTTCATTTTAAGGGAAACTAACATAAAATAAACAAGAGGAAATAGAAAGAACCATTGTTTTAGCTGGGTTTTTTTTCTACTTCATGTAAAATGAATATAACACTCTGCAGACTTTAGGACCCTGAGTGCTACATAATCCCACATATTGGCTTGCTGAACCTGAGCCACAGCTGTTCTGATAACAGAGCCTTTGAAACTGCTACAACTTTGAATAAAAGCAATGCTTGCAGTGATGATGTTACATGGATGGTAGATTAATCATTGCTACACATATTTCTCAAGGTCTTTTTGTGTTAGTGTTAAATGAGTGCTTAGTACTCTGAACACCTGAAGCTTCACTCCTTTGCACATTTTCAGAATGGTAAAATGAAATGAGGGAATCACAACACCTATTAGAAAGGGCAGGACTTTACACACCTTAAACATGTTAATATTTATTATCAAATCCTGTGTGAAAAGCTGGATCCAAGCCCCTCAAACCATCATTACATGAAGAAGAAAAGCTCTACAAGCCAAAATTGTAACTGATAGAACAGGGTTCACAGCATACAGTTTTGAACTAGAAATTATCATAAGCTATTTAAAATGAAAAATTTCTGAGTATACATAAATCCAACTGTATGACCTATAAGAAATTTAAGCAGCCTGACAGAGAAAATTCAGGTAAAATAAATATTCTTTTAATCCAAACAACATTAGTTTTAAAGAAAGAAAAATATTAGAGATCACTTTGTGCAGCTTGAGATCAATTTTATTTCTACTACAAATGAAATTTTTTTCATTGCCCTCCTTAATGGTCTCAGCATGAATTTTATAATGTAACACCAAGTCATACCATCTTCCAATGACATCCATGGGTCTAACCTAACACTACTTTCAACAAAAGAAGAGAAAACCATGGTGCTGCCTCTTTTTCAAATTGGTGAAACAAGTTTGCTGAGTTCCTGGCTGGGCACTAACTGCATTTTTCTGTCAGAAGGTGGCAAAGCAGTTGGATTTTCCCTGCACCTCTGGAATGGCTGGGCTTAACAAGCACAGCAATGCTGCTGCACTCATTTCCCTCTGCATCATTCTTAAAGCAGTTAATTGTTCCTTCTTCAGTGTTCAGTCTACAATTTCTGCAGAGAACTTTCCAAAGCAACCTTGGAGTTCAAATAAACTCACTGAGACCAGGAGGCTCAGCCAGAAACAAACAAAATTCCACCTATTCTGCGTCAAGTGCTTCCTATTGTTCAATTCTAGGCCTTCAAAGGCACCAAGCCAATGGAACATTAACATTAAATACACCATGGCTTAGAGTCAGTGCATATGAACAACTCTCCAAATATCTGCCATCATTTATTCACATTTTGTAGCTTATTAGTTAATTCCTGTTCCTTGAGCAAGCATTAGAAATACAATAAAATAAGAACAGTATTAGTGCTTTCTCTCTGCTATAGAATTGCCAAGACAAAACTGAAGACTGAAGACTGAAATAATTTATTGATATTCCTGTTGATGCATCACATACAGTGATCAAATTCTGAGCTATGAGGAAAAGTTTTATTCTTATTTAAATCAAAGCTGCAGGGTTGTATCCAGTAGCAGAAGACTAAACAAGACATTGCTGAAACTGCCTGGCTAAGTCAAGATTTTTATTATGTGTCAGTATTGACTGAAGAAAACAGCAAACCAACTCTGGTGTAAATCAATGAGCTTTTGCTAGGCTTTCACAAAATAAAAGACCTGCTGGATTCAAAAGTAAAATAATCAATTTTCTTCTACTGAACAGGTTGAACATTGCAAGGAATGACTCCACAACCATCCACAGCAATAATAATTTACAAGTACTGAAAGAGAGACAGGTTTTACTTTTAGACCTGAAATATTTAGGTTTTGAAGATATGAACACTGATAAGAGGCAACAGATGCAAGGTCCTGATAAATGACCTACCTCATCAGCAGGCTAAGCTATTCTGGCAGAAAATTCCAACAGGAAAAAAAAAAAAATCACTCTGAAAAGCCCAAGAGTAAGCAGAAGTAAATGGCTGAGAGTATACATATACTACTTCTGATCATTTGTGGATTTTGGACAGCCAAATGTTTTGTTTATAAGAGGGAATAGTAAATAACTGGAGGAAAAAGGTAGTGGTAGATACCAAAGGAAACAATTATTCTGACCACATAATGAAGGTACATGGCTTTTTAGCATCTGATTGAGATTACTAAATAAAGTTAAATCTTTTACTAAAATTTATAACAGATTTCCTTCTCTCTCTTTCCATCATGATTAATTTGTTATAGAAATTTCAACTACAAAAGTATAATTTAAAATCCTACTTTCTGCTACAGTTTGGTATGGGGATTACAGGGAACACACTTTCTTTGAATTATATGAACAGTTGTAATTGTCAAGAACTCTCTGCAGCATGATATTGGTAGTACTCTCAGGAATCTCAGCTACAAATAATTTTATTTCCTGTTGCTAAAACATCTGGAATGATATCTGTGGTCCTGGCAGAGGACAACATATGTGGTATCAAAGAAATTCAAGGATTCATGGATCCAGAAATGAGCTGGATAAACCGACAAGAAAGAGGATTTACCAAATTGATATAGCAAAAAAAAAAAAAATCACAACTAGTTTTTACTAGGTATTACCTTCAGACACTGCTAAAATGAGGTTTATTTCAGTTAAATGAGGCTTAGCAGGGCCATAAAATGCATTTTACCCTATCAAAACTAACCAAAACCTCTTCCCTTGACAAACAGCTTCTGAAAGGCACCAAACCTCACATAATTATAGGCTAAAAAAAAAAAAAAAACACTAAAAATATACTCTGTACCACACACATGCAGCATAACAGCTTGATTTCATCATAACACTTAAATGCAATATTTTCCTGCACAGTATTATATTAATATGATAAAGTGCAGCCAGCCAAAAAATAGCTGAAGAGCTGCAAAGTGATTTCAGAAATTGAAAAGCAATTTCAAATGTTTGGTAAGCATTAACTTGATCACTGCACCCTATCAAAACCAGCTGCTAGACCATAATTCTAACCTTTTCCCTTTCAAAAATGCAGGGCCTTGAAATACTCTATTAATGAGAAATGAATATGGTAATTGAAAGAGTAAATACAGTTTTAAAAGAAAGCTCCCACCACCCAAGATCTTCCTCCATTTACATTGGCCTGCTTTACTAAAGGAAAAATATGACAAAGTGTTCCTGTGTAAGATACTTATCTGTGCTGACAACCAACAGATTTAATGAAATTTTAAAGCATTCCTCTGCACCATGTGGTTTGTGATCTCACTGGACATTCCCTTGACACAGCTGTGCCCAATGGACACAGGGATGCTAAGAGATAGAGGCATGCTCAGAAAATGTAAAAATGCAGTGCCTGAAATGGGTTTGAATGGGTTTCAAATGCAGTGCCTGAAATGGATTTTACAGCAGAATGACAAGAGAAAAGATCCATGTCTTGCCTACATGAAGGCTCCTCCCTATGGTCAGCTCTGCATTTCCTCGAGGTGGAAGTGGGATTCCTTTCCAGAAGCTCTCCCCATGCCAAGGAGCTCCCTTGGGCTCAGGCAGCTCAGGGGCACTGCCCTCCCCGTTTGCACCCAGAGAGTGCAGCGTGGGCTCCACGTACCCCCAAACCCAGGCATTCCCCAGCTGTGCCTTTTGCCTCTCCTACAAGCACTTCTGCAGCCAGCTGCAGCACTGGAGAGCAGGATACATCCTTAGCAAGGAAAGATTCCACATTGCTTGGAATATTCTCCATACAGAGCTCCTGATGGAGAGCTCCTCTCCAGCTTCCCTGTACCCCCCTTCAGATACTGTGCCAGTAACCATGCACTGGAAGAGGTTTTCCAGAGAGGGTGTGGAGAGATTCCAGAACTCTGGAACTCAGCCCTGTGCCATGTGCTCTGGGATGATCCTGCTGGAGCAGGGAGCTGGGATCAGACTGTGCTCTTTGCAGCCTGACCCCTTCCCTGATCCTGTGCTTTATCTCTAACTTTCCCTACCATTCCTTGGGACAGGGCTGGAAGCAGAGGCAGCCCTTAGCCTGTACAAGCTCACTTTGGCACCAGCACATGATCACAGGCTCTCTGAAGCACTGCAGCACGTCTGCCTGTTAGAAATACACTGTAAGAAAATGAAGCTGACATCACTTGTAAATCGGCAAACTTCACTACCAAACATCTCTGCAGTTCACAGATTCATGCACTGCAATCTGAAAGAATGATTGATCCCATAGATAGACAATAAAAGTTGAAAATTATGAAGTAAAAAATAAGAAATTATGTATTATGCAAAGTATATTATGCTAAAGAACAGCTACTCTTACATTATTCTAGGTGGGATTGCCCCCACTGTTGTTTGGAGAAAACAGAAAACTTCCTATGTAACAGTCATAAAAACGTAATAAAACTCAAGTAATAAAGATCAAGAGGATCATATTAATCTTTTGTATAACCTCCTACATAAGCTGTAACTTGGCTCAAGAGTGTGCTTCTGAGGTGAATCACCCCCACTTACCACTTTTGAAGCAATCACAGGACAGGCTTAGAGATAAAAAACAGGATGAAACCAAGCACAGACATGCCCCAGGAACACACCCAATGAGCTCCAACCACTGCTGGGTATTCATTCCAAGCAATAAAGGAGACATAGGATGAAATATCCCCAAGTTACAAGGACAGCATCAGTGCCAAGCATTCAGTTTTGTCTCACAGAACCATTTCTCTCAGGTCACATCCTTTATGCATATATACAAAGCATGGCAACAGCACACAATAATTCTTTTTCCAAATACCTTTGTCAAGATATATGCCAGCATAATTTTTTTTAGAAGTTGTTCCAAACATGAGAAAAGAAAGGCATGAAGAACTAATATTTAACTTCATCAAGGTAATATTTTAATTGTTGAAAAGTTTTGTTTAAAATTATTAAGGTATATAAATCTATATGACAAGTTAATACCTTACAATTGTGTCCCACAGGTGAGAACAAAAGAAAATTTATTATTGCATTTAATTTATCAAAAGTTTAATAAGAATGTCATTACTTAATCCTCCCTGCCTTATGACTATAAACAATACCCTGCTTCCTTGAGCTTCACTCATGTTGTAGTAAGACCAAAACCAAACGCATAACTTCAAGAAATAAACCTAATTCTTTTCCACAGTTGCCTAATGGAGTGTGAAAAATCTCTTGAAAGTCTTCAAAGGCTAAAAACATGAGTAATATCTACATGTGCAAATTCTCAGCAAGAATGCATGGGAAGCTTCAGATTTTCTTGGGACATATTCACACCTCTAATTTAAGTCACACAATTACTCAAAACCAGTATCTCCAAGCAGGGTACCCTTAAAATTCAGTAACACAGTCAGTAAACAAAAACAGCTGCTAGGATGTGTAGCTGCTTCAAAGATGGCAACACAAGCCTTTGTAATGGAGGAAACCTGTCACATCTAGTTATCAAAAAACTTTTACAAAAAAAAGGGGAAGAAGGATTTTTCTGTGCATAATTTATTACGAATTCTGAGACAAAGAATAATACATTCATAATTTTCTCCAAGAAACCATGAAAACGTTACTTTCTTAAATTGACAATATACCCACACCTGCCTTATGGCTTTCATGTGACTTTTGCTTAAATCTATTTCACACTTACAGTATATTTTTTTAAACATTGCAACCTCACTTTTGAAATGCCTCAGTTTTACTTTAGAAACATACACAAGACAGTCAGACTAGCACAGCTGAGGCAGCATAAAAGCAAAACAGATTCTGTGTGTGTGCATCTATGTATTTTTATATATACATGTATATAAACACAAACACTATGCTGGTATGACATCTTTGGACTCTAGTTTTGCAATTTGAGTCCCCACCAAATCAGCCAAAGAATTAAAAAGAGTTCCATTTCTCTTGATGATTGTGTGCAATCTCTGAAATAGTCAGATGTTAAACACTCATAGAAAAATTTAGCACAGCTTTACTATAATAATAAAAAGCAGAGATAGATATGACTTGTTTTTGTTTTTAAGGGGAAATTCTAAAAACTAAACACATTTTTGTTCTAGTTTGTAGCTCTGGTTTCACATATCCCAGCACAGTGCTGGCTGTGGAACTCAGGGAAAACTCTTCCCTGTGTCTCAAACTTCTCCAGCTTCTCTCACAGGGACACCCTGTCAAAACCCCAGGTTTGGGGCCAATTCACATGTATGGTTTTTTGAGTACAACAGCAATTATCTAGAGCGATCAGTCTAACAGAAATATTGTTTAAAGTTTTCTAACTTGGGAAACAAAGATCTCATAACACCCACAGAAGAACTGAAGCAAAACAATAGGGATCTAGCAAGTCTAACAATTGCTGAACTCCCCTCATTTATTTTAAATTCAGTGTGTATTAATCGGTATTAATTAAAACATATTTCAGATCACCTTCAAATTTGTAAAAATCAACATGCAATTGATCAGAAGTAATTTTTAACATCAGTACCTACTGTGACATTCTTACTGTTTTCTAGAAGACAAAGAAAACAGAAGTCAAAGCTTTCCACATTCCTATATCTTACAGAGCCACATTTAAGAAAAGCCTACAAACAGGAAACATGTCTGTGGCAGCAAATATCTAAAATTTGCACTGAATTAACTAAGAGATTAATGAATTCACTTTTATCCCTCAGTAACAAAGTTAGCACTGATAAAAACAGAGCAAATTCCAAGAAGTTCATATTACTCTCACTGAGACAAAGCTTTCATTTCCACGTTGGTGGTTAAACCATTTTGAGTTTTCCCAGCTCTAGTCCCAAGCCTTTTCTCTAGTTAAGCACAGACCAAATAGCATCTTGCAAATACTTTCTTTTGTTCCAGGCCTAAAGTACGCCTGTTGTCCTAATCTGCTCTTGGTGAAACTGCTGGGAATGCAGAGTTTCTTACATATGGATTCCTGCCCTCAGCTCAGCCTGGCACCAGGTATGGTCAAAAAGGAAATAAGAAAGGAGCACTCCCCAAAACCTCAAAATTGTGAATTCTAGTATCTGCCATGGCAGGTCATTTCTTTACCTAAGAAATAAAGAATCTTATCTTTTTCAGATTATAGTGAAAGAAAAAAATAATTTAATAGAGATTTAGGATAGAGAACACAGTGTTAAAAATCTCTTTTATGAAAAAGTTGGAAAACCTTTCTTGTTAGAAACTAAAACCTGTGATATACAACAGGCAATTGTTTTAAAACCCCTTCTCATCAATTCTGTTTCCTAAACTATATCCATTAAATTTAGTCCCTGTGTAACAAATGTTTTGAACCTTGAAGAGTTCCTTGGCCCAAGAAATTTAAATAAGTGTGTGTGGCAAATATCCATACTGCCAGAAGCAGCAGGAGGAAGCCATTACCGTTACTTACACAATCTATTCTCACTGAGAATGTTGCCCAATATAATTTACAAACTTTCTGTTGGAAATGCATTAACAGCTGAAAAGCAAGCAGCTTCTAAGGGATAAATAGAAAAAAAAATAAATTAAAAAGCTTGCTTCCAAACTTCAAATGTTGTTGAATGTCAGCTGCAATCCCTGCAGTCAGCAGTCTATAACCTTGTAAAGTCCAAAGAACACTTTAATTTTAATGTGCAGATTTCATCTGATTTTGGCTTAACAAACTTTTTATGGATTCCATTCAAATAAAGTGACAACTGGTTCAAATGTTAAAGTTTCTTTCTGCGGGAATTAAGAACACAAAGTGCATGAGCTTTTCACACCAATGTAGGATGTGTTCATGCACACACCTTTGTACACACCAGCACAAAGTGCCATTTCCAGGCTGCATTTTATTTGGTAGTGAAACCATTTCACTGCTCATTGCACAGTGCTTCAAATGCTTAGTTAAACTTTTTCATTGTTTCAAAATCTTTAGTAGCCATTTGTGTTCTTTACATTTTAAAACAATGAAAAGGGTAGAATGCGTTTTCTCAGTATAAACACAATGCTTCCCCAATTCTTTTGTAAGTGAATCTCTCTTCTCTTTTAATTCCTATTCTAATTTTTATTGTAAATTCTTTTGGCAAAAAAGGTCTGTATTCAGAGAATAAATGTCTCAGTCTATCTTTTCAAAAAAAACCTTGAAGAGGGCACCAGAATAAAGAATCTCTTCAAAGTGGACCTCATGAGGTTTTCTACTATCTTGCCCTGCAAAAAGCAGTTTGTGGCTGCTGCCTGCCAACTCACCTTTCTTGGAAATCCAAAGGGCTGGACATTTTTTCAGCCCCAGCAAGCTCATCAACCTTCTTTAACCAGAAGGACTGTAGCACACAGCAACCTGCTCTAAAGTGAGAATAAGCCCAAGGTAAATGTCCTTGTCACCTGTTTTCCTTACAGTCTCTGTGTGGTTGGATCCCCTTTTCTCAGGAAAGAAAGGGAATGCACCATTTTATAAACCTGCAAATCATGTAAACCAGTGAGCACCCCTGGTCTGAAAGCTGATGATCTTGTATTTCACTGTGTGGTACATAGGGTTCTGTACCTAACAGCAGAATGAAGCACTCATTACTAACACCAGACTAACATGAGATGTATGGATCACCCAGTCATGGTTAAGAGCCCACCCAGCTATCACAGAACATGTTCCCCCTGTCAGCCTGTTTGCTGCTATCTTTTCATCTTGCCATACCTGTTCAGTTCTGTGCCAGCTGACAAGTACCCCACTAGCTGTGGCTCACACTAAGAAACTGTTCACGTGCTATGAAACAGAAGAGCAACTCCTTTAATGTGGAACAGCTACTACTGTAAGTGTGCCTGTCTGTCTCTGAGTCAGGAATTCAGAGGCTACAGAGGATGTAAAGGTTCTGCATTTTATCTCCAGATTGAGTTTGTTGCACCAGCACTATACATTGTGCATTACATAATCAAAATCACAGTATCACCTATTGCTACACATAAAATACAGGACCTTTAATGAAGGTCTGCTATTATTAATAGAGCAGTCAATGCTTTATTTTATAATGTAGTTTTGTTCTTTCAGCTCTTTTCATTTATGTTGCTCCTTCTTTTACTTATTCAAAATCTCCTCTATGGAAGGAGCTCCTTCCTGATGTCACACCTATTTGTTTTATGTACTGACTGATAGGCTTCCCAATGCTGTGATTGCCTCCTCTTGGTGATACACACAACAATCTGCTCTTTTCCCAACAGGATAAAGCAATCATTCACAGGGATGAAACAAATGAACAAATGTGGAGATCAGAGAAGTTGTACTGTAACCTGGCCCAAGAGACTTGACCTACATCAGTTGAGAAGAGTCTTTGGGTTTGCAGGACAGAAACTTCATGCTGACTGAGCCTATAAAATGTCCTGCTAATTTTTATTTCAAAGGATCTTTTAGACATTTACTTGAAATTCTGTTTGGATAAATTGGGTTAATGGCACACACTTCCAACTTTTTCCACTTTCAAGTCAGGGACGTCTCTGGGTAGCTTTTTACCCTATTTAGGGCAAAATACTGTCAATGACTGCAGTACAAACAGCACTTGTGGGCTCAAATTCACCTCGTGTGCTGAAAGCCTGACAGCTGACAATTGTGAGCTAAAAGAGAGGCAAAGTCAGCATTCCTATAGTAACCAGCATCTAACAGTCTTTCCCATGAACTTTCCAATCCTCCCTGTTCTACTCCATAACAACATCCATCCTCTCTGTGCCAGCAGCACTTTTTTCACAGGGGAAGATGTAGGAGTGTCCACAACCCCAGAGATTCCAGTCAAACTTCAGGCAACACAAAAAAGTGATCAAAACAGGGCATCTTCCAAATTTTCAGAAGCACACACCACTTGGATTGCCCCACCCCCCCCCCATGCAACTTAAGTCCCGTGTAGTCTTCAATTATCCTTGTAAATTTTTATAAAATAGCATCTATTTTTAGCGTAGGATTCCCTAGTACCAGATTTTTACATGAGAAAGACCCACAGATTATCTCTGTACATATTCCGCCAAATATTGTTTAGACACCATTTGGAAGAAATTATTTATGTAGAGAGCACACAAAACACAACAGGACAGATGAGAGTACAATAGCAGGCAGAAAACAAGATAAGGCATAGAAAATAAGAATTTATTCCCAGAAACAAGTGAAAAGTTCTGCAGGAGTAAAGCTGGCTAGCTCAGTGGTGATAAGGAGAAAGAAATCCTGTCTCCTCCCACAACTGCAATGGAACACAGCTCTGCCACACACTTCACTGGGAACTCCTTCTTGTAAAAGCTTCCAACTGCTCTGAAAACCAGCCCTGTGGCCCCTACCAGCCATCAGTGTAAGTCTGCACTGTTCACAAGGGTCTGGTTCAAGCAGCTCCATAGAAACAAGAGCCCAATGAGTGAGTGAAAGCCCCTCAGCTCCCACTGATTCAAGGAGAGGTGAGGGAATCATTGCTGTGCAAGAGGAATTTGGAATGCCTGAACCTCATGTGCTCACTGCACCCAGAACTGCAGCTCTGGTTTCAACAGGTAATGATTAACCAGTGCTGCTGATCTCATTTGATGAGCCAAGGTCTCAGAACCTTGCACCTGGCAGAAATCATCTACCAGGTATTTCATGCATGAGAGATAGTGAGAAGGCCTGACTTACAGCACTCTAGTGAGTGACTCCTGTAAACAGCATAAGCACATGCAGATTCTACACCTAAAATGTTTAAGGGGAACTCTTGGTAAGCCTGGGAGAACACCAAGAGTATGGGCCATTCACACACTGCTTTTAGGATCATTGACAAGGACTATTTCTTTGTGTAGCCTTGCACTTTTAACAAGAGCAGAAGCCAATGTCAGCAGAAAAGGTGTTCCTAGGAAGTCTTACAACTAAACCTTTCTAAAGCTCTTGAGCTTTCAAGACTAAAATACAATCAAAAGTGCAGAAAAAAACAAGGACTTAGCATTAATTTAGATGCTCAAATTAAATCCTTGAAGTTGTTCCCAATATTTCAGTCAATTTGTTGGGACCATAACCATTTTGTGAATCCCTGTTTCACAGCCTAAGGATCAAACCCAACCATTTACCTCTTTTGAACAAATTACTTACCAGCTGTACAACACACATAAATAAAGCAAAGAATTTATGCAGTAAGGTGTGGCAGACCCTATACATAGAAGTTGATTCATTTAATAATTGAATTGGAAAACAGAGCAGTAAATAGGCTATTTTACATTAATAGTCAGAGGAGACTTGGAACCATATGCAATAAATACAGTTTTCATTCACCTAAATGACTGCAGCTAACTGGAGTGTAGATACTCAGTTCTCAACTCAGTGATCTCACTGCCAAAATACAAGCCTTTGATTACTAAATTTACCATTTTATACCTCCTAGATCTGTTTTCTGCAAAATAAATCCTAGCCAACTTCACTGACCCAAATCCTATTTGCAACTAAACATCTTTAGTAATATCATGGTATGTTCACATTTTACTGCAGTAAAAACAAACAAACAGAACCCCATATGAATCCTTTAGGGTACTGCTCAACAATTTAAAAGTCACATATTAAATTTCTTAAAACCTTTGCAATCTGCAGTATAAAAGCACATTTTATGTTAGTAGATAATTTAGCATCCATAATCTAATTAAATGAAGTGAGTGACAACTGTATTCTCTACATAAATGATATATCAGTAACAGATAATGTACGTGCTTAAGAGACTGGAACCCCATCAAAAAAGTTGTTACAAACACTTGCCCTTATCATAAATCCAACTAACATTATGGGAGTAAATTCTGCTTTCCTACTGACATCCCACCAACAGGGAACTACCCTGCAGGGGAAGCATTGCTCATATGAGTGGAGTTTTGTAAGACTGAACTGCTGGATTGTGATTGCTTAGGTGACAAACAAACAAATATTTTTAGTGTTACATAGAGAACCATGCCTACAGAAAAAATTTCAATTAATCTTCAACTACACAGTAGAAGTCATTTCAAAAGTACAGAGCAGTTACAGAAGTACTTCATGGTGGTTGCAGATGCCCCCAGAGGAAAAAGATCTGTGAACTGTAAAAACAATCTAATAACTCTCTCCATTACTTAGAATCAATTCAAAACATCATCATTTTAAACACTAATCTAGAACTTACTAAAATGGAAAAACAAAAAGCTAAGATCACCTTTTCTGCATTTAAAGTTATAGTCACTTTATTACAAGTACAACCAGTTTTGGAAAATGGAAAAATAATTTAAAAAAAAAAGAAGGAAAATAGTCTGTGTTAATTTTGGATGTTTCCATAATGCATGGGAATACAACAGGTGAGAGGTTAACACAGCACCCTGCCCTCAAAGGACACTGCAGGTTTGCTCTCCAAGTGCTCTGCTGGCCCTGGCAGTGCCTGCCTTAATAAAAGGGTTCCTCTGGAGGCTCAGCCCTGCCCACCCTCTGTCAGGGCCATGGGAGGGACACCCTGCCTGCAGCCACAGCCAGGGCTGGGAGCACCTGCGTGCCCTCAGCTTCCCTGTGCTCTGCTGCTCCTCACTCACATCACCGAGGAGAAAACAGCCCGGGAAAATCAATGCCTTTAAATTATAACTTTATGTACTGCATATACAAAATCACTGCCAGAGCAGGAATGCTTCTGCACTGACTAAAAATCAATCTTTCTGATTCTTCCACTTCTTTAGCATTTGCAAAAAAAAAAAAAAAGAAAAAAGAAAATAAAAAAAAAAAGAATTGCATCTTTTCCCCAGCCTCCAGCTGCATCTGGTTGCTTTGTTCAGGCTTTCTTCAGGTTTCCTTCTCAAGAGACTAGTTTTATCTAAAAGGTCAATTCATTCAGCAGGGCACCAGGCAGAATTGAATATAATTATCCCAATCTTTACTGTGTAGAATTCATGCTTGAATTCATTCAAAAAATAGCAAGCAGTATAATTAACTCAGAGCCCAACCAAATCTATTGAGAATGCCTCAGGTATCATACAGTCCCACTTACAATAGAACATTTTCATTTAAGGACATTGTACATATTAACCCTAGTCAGCATCCAATTACTCGGAATAAGTGAATTCTCTGTTTCAGGAATGTAATTTGAAAATGTTGTCATGCAATCTGAGGTAAAAGGTCTTTTTTCATTAATCTAGCTCTCATTAAACTGGAAGCCTGTAGGTTATTTCAAATCCATTAGGTTTAAATACAGGTGATTACAATTCTATTGCACATAACAGAAAAGACTTTTAGGAAATATTGTGTAGTTGATGAGTTTGTGAATTGCCTCATAGTTTTTTAAAAAAATTATCTGACCAGAAAATCCATGGCTACTGTTAATCTGATAATTGCATTTATGGCAAAATTAAATTAATTTTTATATGCCGATGACTTCAAGAGAGCAGGAACACTTCACAGAGTTTGGAGCTCAAGATAAGCATCCCAATATTTTCATGCAAACTCTTCACCTCCTTTAAATGTAGCAAGTTGTGATATGAGGTTTTTTATGACGGCACATGATCTCAAATAGAAACATGATAATTTTTTTATGTAGTGGTCTATCAAATCAAGCTCCTGGTTTAGTTTAACACGAGAAATCTGAACTCTGAAGGATCTCAAATTTGCATGAGAAGCCCTTTACAAATAAGTTTCATAAGAGGTGATCTTTTCAGGTCAAAACACACCACACACTGCCTCACATTAGACAGCAAGCTGCATAATTTCCCAAAGTCCCAGTCACTCAGCTCTTGACTTACTTTGGTCTATTCTTTTCTGTCTCTGTTTGTATCTTATTATTATGAAAAGTTTTTAAAAGAACATTTAGCAAATTCCCTTTCTCTAGCAAGGCCTGGCTGCTCAGTGCTGAGCACTTGCACGTGCAGCCTCCTACAGGTGTGCAGCCACAGCTCTCCCAGCAGCTCTGGCTCGGAACCAAAAACATTACTCTGAATTCTCCCAGCAGTTTCCAGCTTGTACCACTATTCCACTTCAACAGAAAAACAGTTTTTCTCCTAGAGTTTTCCCCTCCTTGCATTCACTTTTCTGTGTGTTTGGTTTGCAGGCCTGCATAGCCCACCTTGCATAAGAGCGGCACCACCCCTCTCCCCTGAGTGCCCCCACCACCATCCTTAGTGTGTGCTCTCATCACCCACTGCTTAGGACTCAGCTGTGTTACAAATCACACTGGCTGTCACCTTCTGGTGTGGCACTACCACGCTCTTGTCACGTGGACCATCAGAAATAAGTCTGAAACTTGGAGCCAGACTAAGTTACGCAGACGGCGAGGGAGCAGTATTTTAGGGAAAAATTTATATATTTTAAAAGTAAGAAGACGGATGTGTCCCCACTGTGATCCACACAGGCCCTGTAAAGCTCTCAGTTCTGGTTTGTTTTGCATGATCCTGCTGATGGCGGGGATTTATGGGTGCTGGAGAGCCCTTTTCCTGCACGTGGCCATCAATCAGATGTGCACACAGATATTATTGCATGTGCATACAACTGACTCCAGCTACCAGCTCAAATGGCTTCCAACACTGAATCTGTGTTATCCCACTGTCTGCCCAACATGCATAAGCAATTATACATTGACCCATTCTTACAAAGGGCGGGAAAAAAATAAAATCAAAAGTTTTCAATTTTTCAAAAGATGCTCAGGAGACTTGCAAAATAATTTACGAGATGTTTGTTATTAAAAGATGTTTTACATCACAGATTGAAAAGTACCTAAAAGAAAGAGAACATAGTAAGTCAGAAGTGTGATTCAGCAACAAGAACTCAAAAAAAAAAAATAGAAAATTTAAAGTCTGGTGTACCTAAAAAAAATACTTTAAAAAGAGAGGGACAAGCAAAAAGGATGTCAATGGATGCAGACAAATAAATCAAGTGAAGTCTGGGCCTAAATGAAGCCAAGATTTTACCCAGAGCTGTGCTAAAGATAGAAAGAAATTAAGACCACAGCCAGCTGACTATTTCAGACAAGACGGTATTGCAGAAGTTCCAGCAGAACCAGGGACAGAGGGAGACAAAAACCAACCAGCTGCTCTCTGGTGCCTCCCATGTCTGAGCCTCTCTCAAGCACCTGTGCTGCTGCTTCTACAGCTGCTGCTGACTGTGATACTTCCAAACCTCAGCATCACCCTGGATTCCCACACTGCAACAAACTGCCCAAAGGAATAGAATCTACAGCAAAGTTACAGAGAACTGCCCCAGTGTTTTCCATAAGTGAGAGTAGTGGGATAGAACTAACTTGTGTGAACTTTCTTCTGTACCAGAAAAACCCCTACAGACCAGAAGCTTGGAAAATACATAGTAAGGGACAAGAAAGAGTAGGAACAAAGCAATGCTGCAGGAGAACTCTACCCCAAAACTTCTCTGGGATCTCACCTGAACTAAACATATCATTGGTGCTCAAATACATTCAGCATTTCAGATATATTTTCTTCATTATTTTCTTTGTGTTTTGACACTTTGTTGCCTATTTTTCTTCCTAGTGTTCCGCACATGAAACTGAAATACTTTTTCTTTCCAAGTAGAAATACATATTTTTTATCATAGAACAGCAGGGGCTGTAAGGCACCATCTAATTCAACCTCTAGATGCTCAGAAACCCAACCAGACTCTTTTTTAGGTCTACTCATCACATTATACCAGGCCATTGAAAACATTCCAGCCCTGAGTGTGCTTTCTGTGCTGCACATAAGCATATGTTAAAAGGACTTTGACCCTGAATGCCAGGAGAAAGAGCTGATTTTATTCCTTAAATCAGGGGAAACATTAAATAGTTTTTGAGCTACTCCTTCCAGTGTACTGTCTAGAGAAATCCCCCATGTTGTCTTACTCAAAAGTACCGAACTCTGCAAGACAACACTATAATGAACACTGAGTTTTAACAAGTTAGCATCACAGTTGAGACAGCCACAGAGTATCACTGCACAACTTCAGAAAGCTTCAACCCAAACAGATTAACACCATACCTCACCAGAAGGCTTCAGGTGTCTGCCCATACAGAGCAATATTCTGCCACCTCAGAAGGCTTCAGGGGCCTGCTCCTCTTGTTCTTTGTCCCAGCCTTTTATCCCCTCATGTTGATGCCCTGCCCCTGTGTGCCTCTGCTCCCTTTGGGGGTTGGTCAGTGCCCCTGGGCACTCCATGGCTCATTGCTGCCAGTGCTGCTCACCTGCTGCTCACAGCTGCACCCACTGGGGATGGGGCTGGGCCAGCCCCACTCCCAGTCACCACAAACTGGGTACCTACAAGTTAGGACTAATAAACATGAGTTAGCATTATTTATTATGCTGATGAGTGAACACGAAAATAAAAATTCTCTAATTCCCTGTTACCTCACACTCTGGCTGATTTAATCTAACAAGGACAGATACCAGCTGATATTGTGTCTGTTTAAGAAAGTACTCACACAGCTGGCTCTACCAACTTTTTGCTTTTTAAAGTAATTTATCTTTGAGATATATGGAATAGAATCCTTATTACACAGCACAAGAATAAAAAAATCAGAATTCGAGTATTTAAAAAATATCTTACACAGCTACAAAAAGACTTCTATTTTGATCACTAAGTTGATAATGCAAAAATATGAAGCATATTACCTGTGTGACTATCTATAGATCAAACATTTACACTTCATGTATGTTTCTTTGGTTACTAATGCAGGCTTTTTGTTGTTTCTTGACAAGCGAATCATTACCTCTGCATTAAAAGTTACCATTCAACTGAAACCACAACCTTTCTCTCCAAAACACCACAGGCTTAGCAGCTCTTCCTGGCTTGAAGGTCCAAGGAGGATAGCAGGCAGACATGGCTGATGGCATGTTAACCAAACATGGAGTCATCTCTTCCCTTGTCCTGGGGACCCTCACAAAGACCACAGATGACCGAAGTGAAGGTGTTCAGGAGGGACAGAAGACATCCAGAGATATGTGCGTTGAGGTTTTACACCCACTGCAAGGCAGTTTCTGTAGGAAGAGAGAAGCAAGTAACAACAAACTGTTGAAAGAGTCTTGCACTCCTGCAAAGAAAGAACTGCTGTTTAGTTTCAGAAGGATGTGCACAAGGTGCATAAAGAAGATTCAGAGAACATACTAAAAAATATTAAAATAAAGAAAGATTGTAAATTGACCTCATGGAGTTGTAGAATAGTGTTGAATTTAGAAGATTAGAGGTTGGGTAGTAGAATACCCCACATCCAAGCTATCACTTTATGCATAAATTTACTTGCTAAGTTTTTGCAACACCAATAAGAAAAAGATAAAATACAATGTAGCCAAAAATAGCAGCAATGGAGGGAACATTTTTAATATTAGGGAGAACAGAAAGCATGCCTGAAAAATGCCAAGAATAATCAAAGAGAGATAGTCAAGGATGCATTATTCTTTCATTTTCCACTTAGCAAGTATCTGTGAGTATTGAAAACGCACATCCCAGCAATGTTTCACTTTATTTGCATCCAAAGCTATATGATTCAACAACAATCCAAATTCCTTCAGAAGAACAAGCCCATGAGTCAATTCTACAACCACGGGGAGCAGGGTACCACAGGAGTGGAGGTGTTGTACGTGAGGCTGACACCATGACACCATGCATGAGCTCACCCTTATGTCATCCCAAAAAGCAGCACTCCTGGGCACTGCTGCCTTCCAGACACAGCAACGACTTCCAGTCAAGATGATCTGGAGCAACAGGGACTCAGCTGATTGCCACAAAAGCTGTGCAAAGAAGGGTTTACATGTGGGAGACCCACACTGTGAAGCTCTTCTTCTTCTATGGAATATTACTTAGGTGTAGGGAAAAAGGCACTGTTTTCCAAAAAGGTACCAGTTTCCAGATAAATTCTGAAAGTTTTCCATAACGTTGATTTTATTTTGGACAGGGAAGAAAATAAAATAAAAAAATCAGATGTACAGCTTGAGATATTTTAGACTGAGACAAGTTTCAGAGGTCAGATGATTAATGCCTATTTTGTTTGCACAAGATGAGGCCACAAAATGGTGAAAACAGACTATTTTGGCTTAGTTCTGAGGTGTCTACCTGAAATCCCCGGATAGCTTTTACAAGTGCACACACACAATTCCAATGGCATCTCTTTTGTTCAGAAAGAAAGCTTTCATTGCAATTCACCAAAATTCTAGTAGACAACAGGCAACTTAATCAAATTCCATTTCTATAAATTACTCTTCAGTCTCACAGACTCCCTACAGTGGTGGACAGCTACTATTTGAATCCCTATATTCTGTGAATATTTTGAAAAGTTTGTTAAAAACATTTCTTGCACTTGTACTCAGAAACAAACACCAATATATGCTGGCTGCAAATAAAGTGCACAAGAAGAGAAATCAAATTAATAAAATTTGTAATCAACATTATTCTTCTTTTGAAATTGATGCAAAAAAGAGGCTTTGGTGGTCCAGAAGTAATAGCTTTATAATTAATAATTTGCAAACCTTGGTACAAAAAAGGAGACTGTCAACATGAGCTGCTCTGAATAGTGCATTTAGAGCAATTTCTCCCCACACCAAAAGGACAATTCCTTTTTAGGAAAGAGAATCAATTTTTCAGGTGTGGGTAACTCTTAAAGAAAACAAAGAAAAGTTTTGTTTTCTTTATATTTCAAAAGACCTCTAGAGACCAAAATATACAAACTCAAACATATCTAACTCAGACAGTGAAAGCCTGAGGTTTGATTACAGTGTATTACTCTCTCACAGGTCTAAATGAGCTGAAGAGGACAAACAAGGAAGAAGAGTTCTTACCACTGATGGAATGAAGGGTCTTTTCTTTGACAAAGTAACAGGAGGTATCACCTTTCCCTGAGAAGGAGTCATTCACTATAAGCACAATGTGTTATTATTGTGATTTTTAATTGAAATGTAAATTCTGGGAACACTCTGACCTAATTTACTCCCAGAAAAAGAGGGCAAAATTCTCATTTTCAAAGCACTATATAGTCACTTCACTGTTATCTTGGTCAATGGTCTGGGCTTCTACCACCCTGCAAAGCTGACAGCATTTCACAACACTCAGCTGTGGCACCTTTACACAGCACTGTTGATTGCTACAGCAAATAACTCCCCCTGATTTATTTCTTTGACAAACATTTTTAAGAAATAGTTTTGAAATAGCCCTGAAGTGACCAGGCTCTGTGGGCAGGATGCTGAATGCACTGACAGCAGCATCAGGCTGCAGCAAATTCTCCCTGGAAGTGGGATGTCTCCTGCAAACCTCCTCACTTGCAAGGGTTTCCATCAGGTCAGAGCTGTTGTTTGCACTCAAAATAAGTAAATCAGAGCAATATGGTAGGAATCTGGGTTGCTGAAAAATTAAACATGGGCCAAAGACAGCCAGCAACCACCACACAAAATACACCTTGACAAAGTCATCAACGTCTAGGTATTACATGAAATCCATCTTTCCAGCTGATATAAATGGTAGAAAAAAAGCCTGAATTATCCTAACTTCTTATCCTTTCTGTGTATTTTCAGATGGACAGCAAAAATCATAATATTAACTGTGAACAACAGTCACATTACAATGTACTTATATCCTGACAGGGATAATTATTAGAACAAGGTTACATAAGAAGTCCAGTACTTTCTGCGGAGGTGAAAATCCAATTTGACAAAAAGGAATAAAATAATTCTGGCAGCAGAAAGATAATTTAGAAGCATAATAATAATAACAACCAAAAAAGATAAAGGATTACTGATCTTGGAAATCCATAGGGCAGGAATTAAACACTATAATCAAATTGTTTTTGCAACCATTTAGCATCTCATTTTCTTGCTGTGCAAGCTGAAGAACCACTTGAGACAGGCCATCTTGGAGAGTAACAAAGTGCACCAATAACTAATGCGGGATGAAAAGAATATTGATAGCCTGTGACAAGCGGCTTCCTGAGAAATGTTTCTTAGTCAAATAGCAGCAATCATTAAATATATGAGGGTCAGACAATTTAATCTGCTCTTTTTATATGGATTAGTTTAGCAAAGTAACAGAAGAGACAATTAATGACTCCATAGCTTTTCATGCCATGACACTAGCCCATCATTTTTAAAACAAATACGTGAAAGATGATTTCCTGCACTACTGAATATGGCCACACTCATTTTAGCAACTATTAACAGCACTGATAAGGACTGACTTTATTATGAGGCACAATTACACATTCCAGAAAATCATTACAGTAAAAGCACAGATTATCTTTTAAACAAACAGATAACTAAATATTTTACATAAAGATTTAAACTCCTACACTTTCCAAACTGAAACCATAATTCTGGAGAGGCTTCACTTCTCTGTGCCATTACAGATTTTATCATATAATCAGATTTATGTCTAGGGACAGAACACGGGTATCAGTGAAACACATACAATACTTGAACGAAACATGGTTACTGTTCAAGCATGAAGAAAATACACATAAAAATTCAGGGCAGGAGGCAAAGAAAAAGAATCATTACAGTCTATAGAAAACTCCTGTACACTGAAAAAAATAAGTGTAACCTGGTTGGGAAAAAATCATATCTCATTCTACAACGCAGTAAAGAACTACACGGAACTAAAAGAACGCCAGTTTAAATCTTCTATTTAGAAAGTCTGAGCACTGGTCCACAAAGAATAACTAAATGAAACTCTAGAAGGATTTCTAACAAGTAAATTATAATTTCACTTTAGCCAAGATGTTGGGGTAAGACTCCAGCTCCTGATGGAAAGAGTTAAAAGTCATTTTAAGGGCAGCCATAAAGCTCTTGCAAGAAGCAGTCACCTGTCCAAGGCCACCAGACACCCATCAGCAGCCACACAGTCTGAGCCAAGGTGGCATTTCCAAGCTGCCCTGATACAGAAAGTCTTGCCAGTGTTCCTGGGGTTTCCAGGATCTCCTCAGGTAGCTCTTCCTACAGGACACAGCACTTGCACACACACACAGATCTTGCAGTACTTTGCTTTTCTCAGGTGTTTCCCTCTTGGCCCTTTCTGACAGTTGTTTGACAGATGATACAAATTGCCTGACACAGATTTTAAAGTCAGATATTTAAGAAAACGAATTACAGCTGATGTCTTTGGCATAATGCTTTGTGACACAGATAGTTAGGGAGAGTGACACAGCTGGAAAATAATGTAAGTTGAAAGCGCTAGTAACAGCTCAAGATTCAAGGTGACTTTGTGCTATAAATCACTACTTTTATAATTGTTTTGAGAAACTTTCTGGATGAGATACAAAGCCCAGGAGATTCAACAGGTCTGTTTCCAACTGAATTCTCTGTCGTTTTTATCAAGCCTAGTCAAACTGTAGCTCCAAGTAAAGGATGCTCATCAAAGCTTATACAGAATAAGATTTCACAATCAGTCTTTCAAACTTCACTCCTTTAGCATTGGTTGCTGAGTGTGTATTTTCACCTCTTTTGTCTTCAAAGATGAAAAAATGTTATTTGAGCTAGAGAGGAAGAGACATCACACCCATTTCCGCTTCTTTGCATACTCACATAAAGAACTCCTAGCATGATGGGCTAAATAAAATCCTGGGGTTTTTTTCCCTGGTTTGTTCAATAGTGCAGTAGGATAGGAGGGGAAAGCAAGTGCATGCCCTTGATGTTATTCAGGTTGGCAGCAAGTGACCTGGTGGTATTATTCTGGAAGCTTTCTTGTGCTGGCTACACATTGCCCCAAAGACATTGGTCACCTACAGCACAGATGAAAGCACAGGTCCTCTAACTTCTGTTTTCTTGGTGAAACAAACAGAAACAACAAAATACCACCTCCAAAACCTACCACCACCACCAGCCCACACTCAAAACAAGCCCCCAAAACAAATCACTCTGAAGACTGAGTGCAATACAAAGGAAAATGAGGCCGAAGAGCACTCAAGAAATAATTAGGTGGTAATAGTGAACTTGACTTTTTTTTCCTTGACAGGCAGTTTTAACTTTATCATTCAAAGTTTTCAACTAGCAGTTAGAAGACAGACATAGACAGCACATCTTTTATTCAGATCAAATTAATCCTAAAAGGTGAATCTTGGGAGTACACAACTCAGTCTAAATGAGTTTTTTTGAGACAACTGATACATTGTGTGTTTCATGTATAGAAGGGGACTGAGGTACAAAACATAGATCCTGGTCATCTGAAGGTTTTAAACTTCTGAATAAGAAGAATTGGAAATTTATTTTTCCAGTCCTGCAATGCCATGAGCTTAAAATAAGCACAAAGTGCTATCACATACAGGAAGGAGTAACAAAATCTGGCCCTGTGGTGCTGTGCAACAACTCAGTAAATCTGGCCCTGCTTAAGTTTCAGTGGCCACCAACAGTGTGAAGTATTGCTCAGTAGAAGAAAACAAGGCAAATCCAGTCCAGAGTAACCCACCCATTTTAATTAAAAAACAAGAATGGGATTAAAGGTTGCTTTAGGCAGTAATGGTAAAGTTGAATTAACATCAATATGGGAATCTTCCATTTATCATCCCGGAACAATCCCATTTGAGCATATTTATTCTTTCTAAACATGTCTAAATTCAACAGTCTTAAATAAACACGAAGAACAGAAAGTTTCATGTTGGGTGACTAAAGTGGCCTGGTTCAGCTCAGTTGCACAACAAGCTATTCATTGATTTGGGGCAGAGAGACTTCACCCAGGAGCTCAGGCTGCCTCAAACACCATCCAGTGGCTCATGGAGTTATTACAGGACAGCCCCTGCTCCTTCTGCATTACTTTCACTTTGCAGGAGAAGTAGCTACAAGTATTTCAGAAAACTGGACACACAGGAAGGCAGCTCTACCTCAGCCAAGGGGAAAACAGCTAAAATAGAAACCTAAGGATACTGGGATGTAAAACAGGTAAGAGAAAAAACAAACCCCAGAAACTACAGCTGCCATTTTATAGAGGACTTGCAATAAATGACCTTCAACAACCTGAGCTAATGAATCAGTCTTACAATGACACAATGGAAGTGGTTTCTGTGGCACAACCATGATCATTGCACTGATTGGAGCATGAAATTCATCTTTTAAAATTATGTACCATGTAATTCACACACTCTTTGCATTTTCTGCTGCATGTCCCTCAGAGAGCAATGTTCAGCACCACTCCATCTGCCTTTGCAAAAGCCCAGCTCTTCCCCATGATCCCAGCCAGGCTCACACACCCTACACACACTGAAAAACAAGATTAAACAACCCTAACTAAAAGGAAGGAAGGCAACATAGCTGCCCTGTTAAGAAACAGACAAGTTGTTGATTTCTTTCTAGACAATCACTTTTTTGCATCATTTGGAGAAAAGATTCCTAGGAATTACAATGTCATTGACTGTCCTATTGTAATGTAGTCACACAAGAGACACTGTTCTTTGCCTCCCTTCTCTGCCACTGCAAAGAGCCTTGTTGTGCTTCAGGCTTCCATAAGATATTTTACAAACATATTACTTGACTACACTGCTGTATTCTACAGAAAACTGAAAAGGAAAACAAACTGCTTTGTAAGACAGCACCTTAAAACCTTTGTTTTTCTTGACTTCAGCCTAATTTCCAAAACATTAATGCAATTATTTTTCACATGTTTAACACTGCTTCTACCCCTACACTTCAAAAGATCCAAAGACTTCACTTAGAAGGGCCCTCTGTAGGTCAGGTGCAAACACCTGCTCCACCCAAGGCACAGAAAACATCCTTCACAGATACATATTTTGGCTCAGGTTCTCAGTTACTTCCGACTTCAGTGAAGATGTCCTAATTTGCATCTTACTGCACACTTGGTCCTTTTCACAAGTCACTATAATTCCCTTGGCAGGAAGTTATGGACATTATTTAAACACAAGGGAAAAAAGGCAGAGAATTTAAGTGCATCTCTGTTTATCACCATTAAGATCTCAAGCACTTAGGTGAGATATTCTCATTGAAGTATGCATCACTACACCATTATTCCTAACTCATATGTTAGGCAAGGTACTAGCCTAATTAATTAATTAATTGAATATGTTAGAAAAAGTTACTTCAAAATTTGGGAGGTGTATTTCCAAACAAATAACTCAGGTGTTTTCTAATTGTATTTGTATTTCACCATCCTGGTCCTGGAATATTCTGACAGCTGAAAAATAAATAATTTAAATAATTATTAAAAGAAAGGGCAGCATGTTATTCTAGGTCCTTAAATCATCAGAATTGCTGCTAAATATGAGAAACCAGAACGATAAGAACCCAAGAAACGAACAAGCTCTCTAAAAAGAGTTCTTACCTATAAGGCTCTTACCTGCCAGGATCTCACACATCCATGGCAGCTGCTGCTGCACAGGAAGCATGCCAGTGACCCTAACGGGAATGCTTACCTTAACAAAATGACCTCATAGCCAGTGGAGGCTCAGAAACAGCCAACACAGCTCATGAGATCCAAGGAACCTGACAGAATAACCTCTCACTTATGCAAGTAACAAAACAGGGTTATGTCAACACTATTGCCTTGAATTTAATGCACCATAATTCACATGCTGGAAAGTCTTCATGGGATAAATGTTATTTTTAAAGGTAGTTATTCTTTTGCTTACATGAATGCACTCACAGGGAGGAAAGAGTTGAATCCAAGTGCTAAGGAGTGCTCTGCAGGGAGAGTTGTGCTGCTAGCAGGGACCTGAGGGGGTTCCTCTCTGTAGGGCTGTGAGGACAGAGGTGCAGAGCAGAGGATCCTCACCCTGAGGGCTGGCACGCTGCAGGGCAGTGTTTGGGAGCCCTGCACAGTGCTGGGGTATCCTCACACCCCATCTGCCCCAGCCACACTGGGCTCTGCCCAGCCATGGCAAAGGAGAGGGGCCCGAGCTGCCCAAAGGTAACAGCAGGAAATGTGCTCTGTTCCAAAGCCAGGTGACAGCTGAACCTCTGCAAGAGGAAAGAGAAGCACAAGTAATTCAATAAATAGAGAGTTATATCTCTCACTTTTATATCAACAACACTCGACAGCAGATAACTTCTCCATTCCCCAAGCCTCAGAAGGGGTAAGAGTAGTGGATAACAACATCGGGTTATTCACATCTCAAATTGCAACAAAGTAATCAGTTACACCATCAACAACAATAAACTAGTCAGCTGCACTGAAGTTAAATATTCCATTGGAGCAAATACATACATCTAACAGCTGGTAAGTGCTAGCAGCTTCAGGAAGAAATCATTGCATTGTTTGTTTACATTTTAGCTGATTTCTAAGCCTTCAGCAATATGATTTTTTAAATGGGAAGATAAGAGATTATACAAAGGTTACTTAGTTTCAAATTACCATTATCCTACTTGAATGTGATGCTACAGTGTAGTTTCCTCTGCTGCTCTAAGTTATCTATAAGCATTTAGGCACTTTACTCACCCACTTCCACGGTTCCAAAATTTACTGGGTGTGCTTTCAGGTTAGAAAGATGAAAATCCTACTCAGTGTGGTTGAAAACATGAGTGTAAATGGGTGATTCTCCATTGGTACAAATACTTTATGTAATTCAACAGGATTGTTTCCTGCGCTTCACAGGTTAGTGCAAGAGCAGGTCATATGAGACATTTAAATAGTGCAACAGAACCTGCATGAGATGAGCGAGAGACATTTGACATTTGTCAAGCCTCTCAACAGTCCAAATGAGTGATACCCTCTAACCTCATTGGTGATACCCTATAAACACTTCCATATTCCAGATTTCACGCAAGCATTTATCTACAGTGCAAAACAGCATAGCAGAGTAAGGAATCCACCATCAGGACTTGTGTATTTCACTGAGCTCCAGAAAGGAGTCTGAATGCTTTCATAATTGTAACAAGGAATCAGGTGATGCAGCCACTGAGACATGAGTCTTGTCACTCTTACATCTGGTTTAAACCAGTACAAATAAGAGGGGAATCAGGGCCTGGATTCCCTTCTTATTTCTGTGGCCAGTCACTGCTGAATTTAGGCAAACTGCTTAACTAATCCTTACTAGCAAAGTCCCTCACTTTACTGAGGAGCTAAAATGATATTTATCTACATTAAGGGAACTGGTATTGTCCAATACTTACATTTATAGAATATTTGGAGTGTCATGAATAAATACAATATCACCCCCTTTTGTCTTGAGCAGCAAGCCAATGTGTAGGGAACTCTCCATTAGGAGAAACTGATGATAAAGTCAGCTCCTTCTCTGGCACCAACAAAATGCTGTTTCCCTGGACATAGGAGGAATTAGACAGCTGGAGATGGTTTCTTTTCTCTTAATTCTAAGCTTTCTTTTCTCAGCACTTGAGAAACATTGACACTTTCCTCAAGTAGAGCTTACTAGTGTTCATGTGGTTCTGACTGATGTTTTTTTACTTCTCTTCCTCTCTCCTTGCAGGCTGTTTTTCCTGCATCACTCCACCAAACACTTGTGCTAAAGGCTCTACAAAGCCTCTCAGTGGGCCCAGCCGGGTGTGTCTGCTCTGGGCAGGGTCACTGTGCTGCCTGGGGAGGCTCCCGGTGTTCCAGGCACCCGGCTCCACCAAGGCCCCAGTGACCCTCGCTGTCCCAAACGGGCACTGGCCGAGGCCCCAGCTCCAGCCTGCTGCAGCCTTATCAGCAACACAATCAACTACTAATAACAGCTGCACAAAGGCAAACTTTTCTGGATATTCTTAACTGAGTCTTTAATTCCCTTTTCCATCCTTTGTGTGTTCTGAGTCCTGCACTGACATTCCCAGAAGTTCTCATCCTGAGCTACATCCAGTGTGGTGAAGCCAGCTGAAAATATTCTTCTGTACATGTCCAACTATGCAGTATTTTGGGCATGGTTGTAAGTAAATCTGCTTTTTAACACAGCAGATGTGACAACAGTATCTCCTACCACAATTATTATAGTGTAAATGTGCTTTGGCCAGGATGGCTTTACACTCCACAGGGTGCCTTTCTACTGGCAAAATACTTCTTTGCTTACCTGTCTATGTACAGTTAAGGAAATAAAATTATGATATACCGGTATCTCAGGTATTCCTAATGATACATTCTGTTTTACTTTTACTGAACCAAATTGTTTCCATTCCCACCCAGGACATTCAAAAATATTTTTAACAAGTAGACTTCTCCTTTTGCAGCTCATGTGAAACATATTTTAACAGTACCTGCAAGAGATTAGCAAACATTTGTCAAAGTTCTCAACACTCACAACGAGTACAGCTTATTAAATTAATTAATTGAAAACAGTTGTTTTATTTTATTATTTCACAATTAAACCTTTACAAACCCTAACTCAGGGGAAAGAAAAAAAAAGTCAAAGTAATTTGTTTTGTCTTCAGGGGGAATTTTGCCCCTCTGCAAGAACAATCAGCACAAGTTGATTCCTAATAAGACTGTGATATTATGTGGCATTGTTGTTGGACAGGTTTTCTAGTGACTTGTACATGAGATTTTTATGAAGTAAGAAAATAGGCAAACATTAAAACATCCCTAGGTTTTAGATCTCAAAGACACAAGAAATACTTCCTTTAAGCAGGTGTGCCTTCCTGGGCAGCTGTTTAAGATTAGTAAATTACAAGCTCAGGATTCTATTCTTAAATATGGCTGAAGAATAAACTCTTCAGTCTGGCAAGTTGGAGTCAAGCTGCCAGAGCGAGCACCTGTTGAGAAAGCCCATTATTTGAAGCTGGAGGTTCTGGGTGAAAAGATCACTGTGAATTAATTTTGATTGCTTTACAAAACTCCCCATAACAAATGTTCTCTGGCAAGGGTATCAGGGGACTTCCATTTGAAGGGGAGAAAAAAAGATTTTGTTTCTAGGAAGGTAACATAATCTCTGCAGTGACATTAAAACACACCAGTGGCTGCACTTGCTTCAATCTCTCTTCTGAAACAGAGAGATTGTATTTGCTTAGGTTACCAGGTATTAGGTTTTGAGAAGGGAAAGGGAAATAAGTGATATCAAAATCTTATCTAAAAAGTTAGCTAAAAAGAATATGGCCAGAGATCCATGAATCCTGAATTGTTAAGGCATTTATTTCCTTACAAGTTTAATCACAGAGACATTTCTGGGTGTTCTGGATTGCTACATGCATTGCCAAAAAAGAGGAGGAGGAGAAAATAATAAACCAAAACAAAGGTTTTGCACTTTACTAAATAAATCAGCAGCTTTTTTGTATATGTTAACTCCAACAGTAGTTATAGTAAGGATAATAAGAATATCTGGGAAATGCTTCTCTTGCTTGGTACACAGGCTATTGAATGAAACACTCTCTGTCTCTCTGATAAAAAGATTTCATCCAAAATATACAACAGCACTACCTGTCTGTCACCCCCTGATTAAATCTAAGGCCAAGCTTACCATCTGTTTGTGCAAATGAAACGTGTAATATTCTACCAACCACTCTGCATGACACTTTACTTAAGGGTTTCCTGCAAAATGATTTTCAGGTCTTCCAGGGATTATTTTTAGAACAAAAAGAATCACCAGAAACCACTATGCTTTTAGCTAATAATCATGATCCACCTGACTTTATGCTTGATTTGTCAACTCTTAGCCATTAATTTTACATGAATTACAACTTCTGATTCCTTCAAAACTGGCTGTAGTAAAAACTACATGCATAGGAAGATAATAAAATATTCACAATGAATTCCTTTTTTTGTGTGTTCTGTTTTTAAGGTAACCTGAATTATATCCTCAAGATATTAATTACACCTACACAAAAATTTGGGTGTGGCTGGATTCATATACCATTCACATATCAGATGCTTGTGTCTATGGCTAGCAAAATCATGCAGCCATAATAAAGTCAGAATGTGGCCACATATTCTAAGAAATAAAAGTAAAAGAAGAATTCTAAGTAAATCAGACCCTGCACTTGGTTAATTTATGGTACAGGCAGGAATCAGGCTGATATTTGACCACCAGCCATATAATGTTTCCAACTTTTGCAGAACCTGTTTTACAACACAGGGCACATGATGGCCACCTGAAGAAACAAATACTGATGCTCTTCTATTTCTTTCTAAAACCCAGACTGATATATTGCCATAATTCCAGAAATATTAGAGGAACTCTTCCAGCAGTGGTTCATAGCTGTTGTAAATAAAACTGATAACCTGAGCTGTTTGCAGTTGAATGTAAACTCTGCATTGAAAAAGTGTGTGTCAGCTCCATTTACCTGCACGTGCCTTTGACAACAGCACAGCCCTGCACCCTCACAGCTCCTGCCCTCCCAAAACTTTCCAAAAGGGAGAAACTGACTGAACAGACACTGACTAGTATAAACTCCTTCTATTTGGACAAGTTGAGGGCTTCTACCTAATTTTCTTTTCTATCCAACTTCAGCTATCCTATATAACCCTTAATATTACATATATATATATCTTCAACCAATAGATTTATTCTCTTGTCATCATTCAGCTAACATAAGATATGAAGCAATGGGTAAAAGTGAAGAAAAAAATCCCATGGATGTTGTTTTATCTTAAAAAGACAGGAAAAGATGAAATCTTTCTAATAATGCCCCTGTGATTCTATTATAGCACAATAAAAACACAATGCACAACAGAAAAGTGTGAGCAGTGGGAAATCTGTAATATATCACATGCTTTTTCTTCTTCATGTCTCCAAAATAAACTACAACTTTCCCATGTTGAAAAGTTTTTCCTTAAGTTAATAAAATCTGTCACTTTCCATAATGGCTGATTGGAAGAAAGTCCACAGGTGCAGTATTCTGTTGTTCACAGCTTGGGAAGTCATGGCTTATAATAAAAAGCCCTCTGTGTTATGGTCCTCCTTCCCCATCAATTCACATCAAGTATTATTAGAATCATCTGCCACCTCAGTGGTGCTTCCTCTGTGCTCAAACTGCAGAAGCAACAATGACATTTTAGTGCTCTGCAGGTGCTGCTGTGTGTGGTCAGGGACACAGAAGTGTGGCCTGCTATTGTTCTCCAGCAGCACTTTGATCTCAAACACAAAAAGCACAAAAAGCCACAGAGCTGCTGCCCTATTCATTCTGATGCTGTGCTGATACTAAGCGCAGAGAGAAAGAAGAGGTGAAAAGAGCTGGGCAATCCATAATATTTATTTCAACAAATGCTTCAAATCTTTTTAAACATCATAAAAACATGGCTCATTAAACTACAACAGCCTTGAAATTGTGTTATAAAACCACAAAACAAAAATCAATACTTCTGCTGAAAAGGAGGTAATGAAATATATCGAGTTGCTTGAAAAGTGGTTTGTATGAATCATAATATTATTATGTGCACAACGCTTCTGCTCCCAATACTTAAAGTTAACAAACTAGGGAGTGTTTTCTATCTCATCACTTAAACAGGTGCCACAAGGTGGTATTTATCAGTTATTTTCCAGACTTGATCCTTCTGCCATAAATAATGCTGGGATACAGGAGGCTTAGTAAAAGGAGATCAATCCAATGCATATTTGCTACCTGAGCTTCAGCTGTTGTATTATTTCACAGTCTGATCAATACTGTGCTCCACAATAGCAAGGGAAAAAGCCACAACATCACCCTGATGAGTCACTGTAGGCTTACTGCTGAACCAGAAAGAGGTAACATTTCTGATTTTATAAAGACTAAATTTGGTTAGCAGCGTTTGACCATTATTAAATAGTTTAACTCTCAATTTCAAGTCTTTTGCAGTGACTTGTCCAGATTTTCAGCAGTTACATAAACTCTTCTGGAAGCAACACTCCCTCTGCTGAAACAAAATCCTATGAAATATTACTAGAAGTCCCTAAATTTTTTTTAACTGGGGTTATTGGTCTGCAAGTGAATTCAGAGAAATCTTGTAGTTAAAAGCATTTTGATGCTGACAAATAATAATGGCATCGATATTTTTCTCAAGGAAAATAAACTATAAACACCTAGAAATAATAAAGAACAGAAGGAAAAAGAGATTGAATAGTAACTAAAAATGAGACTAGCCAAAGGCTCAGCAGCTACTAGCAGACACTGTACTCTCACGCTCCTCAGAAATAAACCCCCAAATCTGCCAAACTCTGTAATGCAATCAGAAGGCAGCAAAAGCCTCCCATCCTGAAATTAGTTAATTTAAAAGGACTGCGCTATATTCACACAAGTCTTTTCAAGATGAAATAAAGAAGAAAACTATTTATCAAATCAATTGATGGAGGCTGGAGATAACTAAAAGCAGTTTTTAAGACTTGTGCAGATTCCTTTAACTGTTTCCACGAGAAGAGAAAATGCATAATATTCAACAGAGTCCAACCTGGGCTCTGGGAGGAGAGGAATACAGACCAGAACCCAAGACTTCTGTACATTTGGTTTGCTGAAGAGAAACAAAGTCCCTGATTTAGGACAAAGTCATCCAAAACACTTCCATAGTTGCCTGTGCTGTAGCCAAACTCTTTTCTGCATGAACATGAACATCACAGAGCTGAGCCCTTTCAGTGTGCCTCAGAATGAGACACAGACCATGATGCATGTCCATCCCATCATTTTAGACATTTTAGACAGTCATGGTGGCACTGGGAACACTCTAGATGTCTGCTCACCATGAGAAAGCAAAAGCTTGGTTTTATTCCCCAGCAGAAAAATCTCACTTCCTACAGCATGTGAGCTTCTAATCCCAGCTGGGGAATGGTTCTGCAGAAGCTGAGGAAATGCCATCCTGTAAATGAACATCTCAACTTCCTTTGGCATGCAGAATGAACCAGCTTCTCCAGTTCCAGCAGGGAGCCTTTCCAAATTCTGCTTTGATTTTACTACTTAACAGGAGGAGGAGAAAAGGTGCTATAGCTGGTAGCTACTGATATTTAATCTTACACTTATTTTTACTTCATTGTTTTCTATAAATAGTCTTGTCTTTCACCAGCTCTACTGCTGTTAGAACCTTTCCCAGTAACTGTCAGCATTACACAGAGCCTTAACCCCTGAGAGAGAAAGAAAGAAATGAGGGGGTGGAAGACAAGAGACAGCTACTAATCCTGCAGAGAGGCGAATCACATCATCACAGGACTCCCTGCTACTTCAGAGCCTTCTACAGTAACCAGCTGTATCCTAATTTTGTTTGCTTAAGGTTGAATCTCCCCAAAATGTTATTTGGAAATGCAGCAGCCTGGATCTGACCCTCTACAACCCCCAGTGACAGCCCATGTCAGTTGTGGGTTCCTGACAACGTCCTGGCTCCATCAGCACATTGTCCCTGCCACTTGCATACATAGAAACTAATCACACACTAAACTCATTTATTTCCTTTTATAACCTTAAAAAATAATAATGTCATGGCTTTTTGTGGGAAAGCTGCTGTCCAGAAGGTCAGGAGGCACCAGGATGATCTCAGTGTGTTTGCCTAGGATGTCAGCTGGTAACTGTCCACTATCATGGGACTTGGGCCATGATTTTAAGTGACTGTGTCAACACATTTTAACAGCTTGATTATTAGACAGGGTAGCACATTCTAAAAATCACGATTCTTTGGGATGGTTTAAATGGAGCATAATATAAATTGTAATAGCAAGATAAACCATTGAACAAGCTCCAAATTTAGGCCAAATTGCAAAAGGGGGGCGGGGAGGGTGCGGGGCTGGGGAGTTGGAAATCGCTGTCCATATTCTTATGTTAATGTTGTCAATATCTAATTCTCAACTAAAAAGTAAGTCTTTCAAGATGAGTAGTAGGGAATAAGAAAATATTAGAGACCTGCACCAAAGCCAGCAGCTGCAGGACTCCAATTTGCACAGTTTATTTCAGTGCACTCTCCACTACACCACACTGACCATGAGCCCTTTCACATCATCCTGCCTCAGACAATACCCTCAAACAAGCCAGAAGGTCACTAGGGCAAGTCTGGCCCTGAATTGTCACACTGTATATTACACAGCATTTTTCTTCCGATTAAATATGACCTTTACAATTCAACACACTTTTTCTTACCTTTTTTTTCATATATGAGAAATATATAAAGAGAACTGATTACCTGAATCTGTTATCTGTGATAAATATCACAGAAATAGAAATCAGCTCTGGGTACTTGTTTGAAAGGCAGCAATGGAATCAGTATTTCCTTGTACTGTTCCCAAGAAAGCGACATCTTTTCTACATGGAAAATTTTAAAAGATCGTGGCTACATCCAATAATTGAGAAAAAAATACAGTATCTCTTGAGACCTTCTGCAAAATCTGATTATTTGATTATACAAATACAGTGAAAATGTGTCTATAATACAGGGTTAACTTTTGAACTTCATTTAATAAGTGACAAATAATGTACTGAGGTACAAGGTACCAGCAGAACACTTCCAGATGTTCCAGTAGAAGCTGAAATGCAAAATACCTGTGTGTTGTTTGTTTTAGAACCATTTATGTTCCCAGAGATTAGCCATGTATGATATGCACACCAGTCCAAATACCCAAAATAAGCAAAATTAAAGGTAAGGAACTGCTGTTAGTGTCATTTTACACAACACATGAGGAGATTGGAGCAACTGGCTGAGGCCACATGTGCTCTGAACCTGAGATGAAACTTCCATCTCTTAAATTATCCCCTTGCATTTTAACCACAAGCAAAACATCTAGATAAGCCTTCAAGGATCGAAATCACTCATAATTAAAATGTAATAAATTCTATTCAGCAATGCTAACAATAAAGGAATATGTGTGCATCAAGCTAGTGCATCCTCAGAGAGTGAAAACAACAAAACCACAGGTTCAAACAGCACCGATGCGGGAATTAAATTCCAGTATTGTTGTTAACTTTTCATTTTCACTAATGGCTTTTAAGAAAGCCAGACATTTTTCCTCAGTCCATTTTACCTTTTCCCTCCATTTGACAAATATTGATTTTCATTTCCTCCAAGTTTAAGTGCATTGAATGCTACTGTGACTGGTTTGTTTGCTTTTTTGTTTGTGTCCCAGCTTTATTGAGGATGCCAGCATGAATGCATACAGCTTTCAAAAGAAGGAATTGGTTTAATAACTTCTTAAGATCCAGGAGAGAACACAGGGGCTCAGTCTGCTTTTTGTATAGGTCATGCAGGAAAAGTGACTCTAGGTGCCTGTCTGGTGTCACTAAGGAGACTCTGAAGTAAGAGCCTCAGTGTTTTAAGCTGCTACTGCTGTGCTCTGTAACAACAGGACAAATTAAGGAGTGTTCTCCCCCCACTTCAGTGCAAATTTAGACATACTCAGTGGCAGTTTAAGCTAAGCCTATTTTGTAGGCAGCTGTCCCTTTAGGAGGCTACGTTTGGAAGGTAGCACCTCATGAAATTGTGGCTCAAACAAGCCATAGCTTTATGAATTCTTTTCTGCCTGACTCACTGATACATAAGCTTGACCTCCTTTTGTGATATGGTCTCCTTAAGTTTTGCAAACCTGCCCAGTACATTTTGGACTCGTTCCTATCTTAAATAAGGAACCAAATAAGAACCCCTCAGACCTTGTGGTGATATGAATGAAGAGTGCTTATGAAATCTATTGCACCCATTCAAATATGGAAGGAGGAGAAATCTCAGTGGACAGGAATAAACATCTGAACTGAAAGGGAAATAAAGTAACACCCTAAACAGCCACATCCAGCACTACAAAAATTGTCTGTGCAGCACTCAGGCACTCCCCAGTGCTAGAAGCCAAAATAAGTTCAGCTGACTGAAGCAGGGGTTAGGTTGGTTTGTATCAGCACCAGAGGTCTGTGCTGGTGTGAGGGGTTCCCCACAGCTGAGCTAACTGGTGATTTAACACCACAGCCCTTCCCAGCAGCAGCTCTGACACAAGGTGCTGAGACCACTCAGTGCTCAGCCCAGACAAGTAAATAGACACATAAACCTCTGAAAAATGTTCTGATTCTCTCTACATAATTTGCTTTCTATGGATCCTCTAGCCACCAGAAAGACAGGGTGCATATGAATGCACATTTAGTACTGAACACGATTATCCTTAGTTATTGTACATATGACACAATAACACAATAACAGTTATTGTACATATGAAGCAAATGTATTTCACTACGTATTAACTGACATTTAAAAATCCTGATGAAAGTAAAGCAACTCAGAATTATTCACTGCTAGAAAAAGTTTATTTTCAAAACAGGCAGTGCTTTGAAAAAATTCTTAACATCATTCATCTGATTAGTCTCACTGCCTTCACTTTGGAATAACTTTTAATAAAAAAGATGAGGAAAAAGAAAGAAAGTAGTAATGAGCGGGGTTAAATCCATTCTTGTGTGCCAGACCACTCCATTTTTTTCTTTCCATATTCAATTCTAAATAGTTCTCATGTTGCACCACCTGATGCCAGGTGCTTCAGGGCTTCTGCTACACCCACCTGACACTGTGATGCTGCATTTTTAAGACCTTTAAATAATGAAAATAGACCTTTGCACTTCAGCACTGTGCTGGTCAAGAGAGCTGTCTGTACAGATGATCTGAATGTCTGCTAACATGGAGAGACTTCTTACTTTTGAAATGAAATGACACCAGAAGTTTCAGGGCTGATCTTTCCAGAGAATCCTCCTTATCAGCAGAGGTGACCAGGTATAACATGGACAGGGACATGGTCTTGGTGTCCATCTAACCTGATTTTAAAGTTCCTTCCAGAAGTGACAGTAACTTCTGAAAGTTCAGAAGAACTTGCACCTTGGGTTAATAATTAACTGCTATGAAAAGAAAGATGGCATCACCTTCTTACTTTGCAGTGAGTGCTCTCACAGGTGTACTGCATGCTCTGAGATGTTGGCCTCACTCTCCATAAAACTATAATATGATTTAAACCAGAAATGTCATTTTAATCACTATCATTCCTCCACCTCATCACCTGTAAAATATTTCAGTCACTGGATGTGGTCCAGGGCATCCTGGTATCCCATGTCCCTGGAACAAGACCTTCCCAGGAAGGAGTCACAATGCACTCACCATCTTCCAGGCATCTCCTAGGCCACTGTCAAAGGGACTTGCTCAGGGTAACCATTCCAAAATTAACTGTAACCTAGATGTAAAACCCAGAAGTATCAAATCAGAAAATCATAAACACACCTGTCAGCAACTCTGTTCTCAGCTGAAGCTCCATACTTTCCAATTATTCCTGTTCTTTCCTATTAAGATTTGTATTTCCAAGCCTCTACTCCTAAATGTTTTGTGTAGAGATACATATTTATATAAAGCCTGTGTTGTAGGTGAAATCTTTAAGTTATTATATTTCAGCTTGGCAGTTAACAGACATATTGCTTCCAGCTTGTAATAAATAGCTGTACCTACTTACTGCAAAACATTATTTTAACTTCTGTTAACTCGCATGCATAAGAGAAGGAAAAAGTTATTTTTATTGGAAAAAAAAAAAAAAACAAAACAAAAACAAAAAACAAGCAAACCCCAACCAAAAAGGAACAAACCTGGAGAACTACTGGACACTGACAGGGAAACAAACCTGCAGAGCTGTGGAACACTGGCAAGAGATAGCAAAAAAGAACTGTCGGGCTACAAAGTCACACCTTCTGCTGCCAAGTAAAACTGGCCCCCTGCAAAGACACAGCCAGGTAAATTGTGACTTCTGGACGTTCAAAAGCAGGCAGCACGCCCAAATAAATGGTCAAAACAAGCAGCAACCCCTGCATTTTGATGGTCAGCAAATATTCTTCACAGAGCAGGAACAATCCGAGGCATTTGTTGCCGGCTGCAACTGGGAGAGCTTGCAATCTGTCCCTAAGCCTCAAACCAAAGCCCAGCCTAGGAAGAAACACTGAAATTCAACAGACTTTTCCCTGGGAAAAGGGTCCAGGATTTGGCCGTCGCCAGCACACGAAATGAGCCGGGCAATTTGCTGCTTCCTCTCCCTTCTCACGCCTGCCTGGCCAATACGGAAACCTCATTCCTGCCCTCCCCAAGCTCTGTCCCGATGGTCTCCCCACTCCGCCGGTCTCGCGGGTCCTTTTGCCCAGCCCTTCCCTCGGTCGGTGCCGCTCCACCTGCCCGCTGTGCCCGTGGAGGAGAGGCCAGCCCCAGGGCCCCGGGCAGCGCGGTCCTGCCGCTCCGCCCAGGGCTCTTCCCAAGCCGGGAAGTTTCGCACGCCATTAGCCCAATTTTTAAATAAATCACGTCTCTTTCTGGGTGAGGAAAATTACTCGGGATGATTAAATGATTGCGTTGAACGATCGCTGGCGCTTAAGAGAAAGAAAAAGAGAATACCAACCCACCCCACTGTGCTTTATTTTAATGGATGATAAAATTGTGATGGGCGAGACGAAAAGGGGGGGAAGAAAGGGTGAGGGGGGAAAGAAAACTTTGTTGCTAATGAGAAAAATGAGGCCGCGAAAACAAAACCGTAAAGAAAAAAAAATTCTACTCTTGAATAAGGATTAATTCAGTATCTATGAATAAGAAACGCTGCGCTGGGTAATTGCAGCGAGGTAGCACGGCTCCCAGCTGCGAGGCGATGCGGGCACCTTTGTGCGCTTGCCAGGACAGTTCTGGGGAGAGGTAACTTCCCCCCGTCCCCACGGCCTTGTGTCGAGTAACGGGAAATTTAAAATTCTGCGTTTCCAGGGCAAATTATTCCCTCCTCCGCTCCCCCTCGCAGCAGGCCAGCCGGGCGCTCCGCCTGACGGGGCGGGGAGCCCGGAGCCGCCTCTGGCCCCGCACCCTGCGGGCACGGGGACGATGCTCCAGCGGGCCGGCCCCAGCCCGGGTCGGGGCTGGCAGGAGAAAGGGAACGGAAGGCTCCTGCACGGCGTGGGGAAAACGGCCCGGCACCTTCCGCGCAGCGGGCGGCACAGCCCGGCCCCCATGGCTCACACCGGGCACCCACGGCTCAGTCTGGCACAGCCGGGCACCCGTGGCTCACACCGGGCACCCACGGCTCAGTCTGGCACAGCCGGGCCCCCGTGGGTCACACCGGGCACCCACGGCTCAGTCTGGCCCAGCCCGGCCCCCATGGCTCACACCGGGCACCCACGGCTCGTCCCGGCACAGCCCGGGCACCGTCCCTCGGCCCGGCACAGAGGGATGGGTGCCCGGGGCTCCTGCCCCGCACCCGGCTCGGCCGAGGGCAGCGCGGAGCGAGGCAGCAGCGCGGCGGGGCAGCGCTCACCGGGGACCCCCGGCCGGCCGGGCTCAGGGGCTGCAAGGCTGTCCCGGGAAGCCGCAGCCGCCGGCACCGCAGGGAAACGCTTCGGAAGGGCTGCGGGACAAAGGGCCTGTGGCCCCCGGCGGGTCTGGGATCGGAGGGACCCCTCAGGCAGCGCCCCTCAGCCGAGCCCGGCGTGCGCTGTGCGCGCAGGGTCCGCTCGCGGAACGGGCCGGGGGAAGGCCCCGAGGCACGAGAAAGAAAATCGCTCCTTTTTTAGGGTTTTTTGTGGTTTGTTTTTTTTTTTTTTTTTTTTTTTTTTCCCCTGGTATTTTTTGTTTGTTTGTTCGTTTCCTAGCCCCCGAACGATGCCAAGCACGTACGTTACCCACCGGCAGGAGTGTCCCGGTGCCCGGGAAGGTTCGCGAGTGCCGGGTCCGCCCGCCCCGGGCGCGGCTTCCCTCGGAACCTACAGACTCCGCTTCCCCGTGGGAAGAGGCTCCGAGGGCTGAAGTTAAAGGCACTCATGAAACTCAAGCCGCGGAGAGGAAACCCTCCCGGAGCGCTGGGGGCTGCTAACCCTTCCCTGGCAGCTTTTCTGTTGCACAAATCTCGACTCAGTTTAAAAGGAGAATTAGTTAGTATTTCATTGATAAAATCATCAAAATCCTTTTAATTTACCTTTTTCTGAGACCAAAAGGTGACTTAAAATTCTTAAATATTCACATTGACAAGCCAGCTGGCTCTAGCGTACAACTTACATGTTAACAAAAATGCATATCATGTACCAGGTGAATCATCACATTCGAACAGGAAAAGTCCTAAAGACATGAAGTCCAAGAGGTATCCAGACTACAGCGTTAATATGCAGGATTCATAATCATAGGAAGGGGAAAAGTCCTCAAGAAAAGTATTTCTCACCCCAGCTCTTCAGTTGTAAATCCTCTCTAATGCCCGATTTGCAACTCAGGCTATGGGAAGAGCTAAGTGATTGCTTCTTGTTTAAAAAGATGGGCAACTCCCCCCACAGTGATACTGAAAAATAATCCTGTAACACAAAACACCTGAATTTTGGAATTGTTAAAAAATAAAATATATCTATATATAGTCACATGGACACAAATTTGGCTATGCCTCTTGGTGGTTTTGAAAGCATAATTTGAAGGCAGCCAATCTGTTTTATTTTTCATGAATTGTAATGTAAAGAGATGAAACTCTTCTGGGTGAAAATATTGGACTGAATTATGTTTGACAAACTCCCATTGAGGTTAATGATCATGGCAGGTTTTTAAGGGAAGCCAAATCATGTGCAAGGCCAAAGCAATTAGGTTTTGGTTGGTATGGTTTTTTACAATCAAGTTATAAACCCCACATAGTATATGGAGGCTTGCAAGTGGACATCTTCACACAGGTATAGCAGCGTAAACATGCCACAAACATACAATCTCATAAAATAAAATTAATATCAAATATAAAGCATTTGAACCAAATCAAGCCTTAAACGTAATAAATTATTTCCTTCAAAGGAAACTTACCTAGGCTCAATAAGGTTTTTGCTAGCAGCATTTTTTTTAATAAACAAATTAAAAATGCCAAAATATCTACAATTTTATGAGAAGGAGGAGTTGAATAGTTAAGGAGAAATTTCTCACTATTAGGGGGTATGAAAAATATACTAGCAATTAATATGCAATACATATATGTATACCCATACTTACAGATATAAACACGCACATACAACCTGGACAGTTCATGTTAACCAAGGGAAAGGCTAAATAATACAAAGTGATTACTAAATACAAGTACACTTTAAAAACACAGAGACAGCGAATTTTTTATCTGTTGCAAAAATGTATTTGATTACTCGAGTAAAATTACAGTATCTCTGCTGTTAGTAAGTATTAAATGTTAAAGAAACTGGACCTCTTTTCCTTTCAACTTTCCGAGAAAGTGCATGTAACAGTCCAAGGTTCCCCCTGTCCCCCCCAATGCCTAATACAAAATAAACAAACACTATACTTGTTCCCTTGGTCAAGGAGTAGGGCTTGGTCTTGTAAGGAACGTATGTACATTTTAATGAAAGTGATGTCTTATTGTATATACAGGAGCATCTACAGTTGTCCACGGAAGTTGTTCAAGATGCCATACTTAGCAGCATTGTGAAAGTCCAGCACATTTTCTATAATGAATATACCTACAAGGCAAAATGTTACGTCTCAGTTTCAACTACCAAAACAACACTTCAGTATCTTCTCTAATAATCCGCGTGCTTATTACTGTACAGAAATGTATTAACATTTAAGACGACTCAAGTAAAAAGCACAATACAAATAACAGTTCAAAACGGAAAATGTTAAACCTACAAAAATTAAAGCAGTTTTAATTTTATAATAAAAATCAAAAACTGAGCTGTGTAAAGGACCCACACTGTTCAGTCTATATTCTCTCAGTCTTTTTCTTAATTCTGTCTGGAAAAATTAGACAATGTGTTTGCTGATAAAGTTTCCAGCAGGATCAAAGTGTACATTTATATACAGATTTTTATTAGAGATCTAATGCATCACTGAGGCATCGCTTCAATACCAGAGTTCGTGTTAAACTGGATATAGAAAATAAGTTAATGCCAGAATAAGATCACCTAGCAGAACAGACTTGCAACTGCCATAAATGTTACAGCAAGTTTACAGCACTCTAGTCGATTAGTATTTAGTTCAAAATACGGGAGACCAAAGTTAATGCTTGCATTTGTTTGCAAAGCAAGGTTATATCACTAATAAATAAGCTCTCTTAGAACTCTAGAAGTAGAACATGGTACAAAACAAAGTCTTTGTAATGTTGTAGCCTGCAGCTTGAAAAAAGCAACCCTAGGTTGCACTATTTGCAGGAATGTTATTTACGGAGTTTTTTTTCCTAATTTGTTACAATTTCTTTGTTGTCCTCCACGAAACGCGTGAAACGGAAGTTAGTCCCATTTTCATTGCTTGCCATTTTCTCCAGACCAGCTAGAGGTGCGTTGGGTTCTGAATTCTGGAGCTTCTCCAGGCTTCCTGTCAAGCCACTGATGGGAGAGCTGCCACCGTTGCCCAGGCCCCCTGGTGCTGGAGGGATGCCCCCATTCTGGATGACCGAGATCTCGTTGGTCTTCATGGCCAAGCCATTGGAGAGTGCAGCTGCATACTGGTTCCAGAAGCTGGAGGGGTCTCCATTCCCTGACCGCGCAGCCAAATCCTTCTGAAACATTTCTGGGAACTTTACAGGATTGCCTCCTAGGAATGTCATGGGGCCATCTACAGAAAGTCGTCTGCCTCGTCTTGCAGGAGTACTGTTCCACATATGAGTGCCCATGTGAACCTGGAAAGAAACAAAGGAAGAAACAAACAAAAAAAATAGAGGTTGACAGGAATTTCAAACTTATTTTGATCAGAGAGAAGGCAGGAGTCCATGAACATGTCCAGTCTTGTTACACAATGAATGGCATTAAAGATAGAGGATACAGGGCTCTGGAATAACGCACTACTTCTAGGTTAGCCCATCACCATTACCCAGAATAACCTGTTCTCCTGCTGAACAATGCATTGCTTCTTACTCTTTTTTTTTTTTATTACATGTATTTAGTTTATAATGACTTTGCATTATTCTGTCAATTGCTGCTTTCAGGGCTAGAATTGCTATGTCCACTTTCATTGCAATGGTAAGTATTGTATTTGACACCCTTTACCCTATAAATGTCCTTTTCAGACAGGCAGAAAGTATCCTTTACTGATTGCTCATCGGAGAGCCTCGTGTATAGACAGAATGGCCTGAAAGTAATTATTCATCTCACATTACTGGCAGCAACCTCTAGAGAAATACTCTGTCAACAGAAAAATGTACACAGTAAAGTGCTCAACTGGTGTTCTAAAACTTGAGTATATTTGCTTTTTCAAACACATATCAGTAGGATTTATTATTATTTATATAACCAATTAAAGTAATGCCCATTATTTCCAGAATTATGTTAATAGTTTTTCCACTCATCTTACATCATAGTTATGAAAAGCATCACATTCAAGAGCCTTTCACTTCTTGAAGAGGTGTGTGAGTTACAAAATGCATTTCTCTGTTAATTAATACTCCTTACCATCATTTGGCTGTTCTTTTTCACACTCTGCATAGACAGGCTTTGCTGGTAGATGAATTTTAATTAAATCAAAACAGCTCATGCCTCAGACCTGCTGCCAACACGAGCACTCAACAAGGGGCCATCTAGGTCTACTAGAGCTTACTAAACACACTGTCACACCACAAACACCCAAAGGTACCACTGCTGTAACATTAACAAGTGTCAAAAATCAAAAATCCCCAGCAAGGAGAAAATGAAACCAAAGGACAGTAAGAGGAAAAAGTACCTTCAGATTGCCTTTTGTTGTGAATGCTCTTCCACATATAGTGCAGGCAAAAGGTTTCTCACCAGTGTGCGTCCTTTCGTGGATCTGCAGAGCACTGGAAGAAGAAAACGTTTTCCCACACGTGTTGCAGTAGTGCTGTTTTGGAGTTCTTCTGGGGAGAGCAGGGAGCAGCACAGGGGACGTGGCAGAGGACAGTGGCCCCGAAGCAACTAGACCAGAGGCTGCTTCTTTGCTGTCCTGAGGAGAGCCATGCACAAAGCCATTGACCTCGGTCTTTATGAGCGATGACAGAGTGTTAGCGGGCATCACCGAAGAGTTCTGATTGGGGCCGATGCTGGAGTTGGGCTCAAAAAGCTGTGATGGCAGATCTCGCATTTGATGTGTCAACATATGCTGCTTCAAATTACCCTTTGTGGAAAAGCCACGATTGCAAACTGTGCAAATAAATGGTCTCTCTTTGGTATGACTTCTGTAATGAATGTCCAAGGCACTCTGACAAGCAAATGTTTTGCCACAAATGTCACATGCAGTGTTTTTAAATTTACCTCTATCTCTGAAAGGAAAGAGCATACTCAGGGACTCTTCTTTAATCATTTTATCAGTGTTACTAGACGTCAAGTCCAAAGCACCACTGTTAGCAGGGGTTGGAGACAAACCGTTGGCAAACTCACTTGGTAAAGCTCTTAATGGTTTCTCTTCAATACTTGGTGACTTGTGGTAATCATTAGTGCTGTTGGATGGGGACAAGGCCTGCATGGAAGAGGTAGACTCTGAGACCGCAGGGCTTCCAGCACTTTGGCTTTCCATATCGCCACCGACAGACGACGAATCGTTAGTTAAAACGTCCCCTTCCACTGACCCATTTTCTACTGACTTCAGGCTTGCCTGAAGTTGTTCAGCAAGGCCGGCATTGATCATCTTCATCTGATTTTCCAGAGCAGCAATACTTGACATTTCCAGGGGCAGAGGGGAAGAAGACAAGCTGTCTTGTGATGCATCTACAGATTTAGGTGTATCTGGCACGCTGCTGTCAGGACAGTCTTCCATATTCTCATCTGAGAAGTTGTCTATATCATCAAAATTCTTATCATCAAAAGATCCTGTATCTGATTCCATTGACTCAGGATAGTTTTCTGTCACCGGGGTGTTGGGGATCTGCCCTCCCATGTGCATTCGGATATGCTGCTGTAGCACAACGGCATTGGTGAATTTTTTCTGGCAGATTGGGCAGGAATGTTGCACTCTCAGTGGGGGCATGGCACGATGGACACTGTAGTGAGTCTTTAAGTTGCCCTTAGTAGTGAAAGCACGACCACAGATTTTACATTTGAACGGCCTCTCTCCAGTATGGGTGCGATAATGCATTTTCAGTGCGCTCTGGCAACTGAGAACTCTATGGCAAATGATGCACTCATTAGGATCAGTTGCCTTTTTGTCAATGTTTTCTACAAGTTGCTGCAATTTTGATGTTTCAGATGCTGGCGTTGAATCCAATAGTCCTCCAAATGGAAACTTTGCCTTAAATTGCTCTGACATAAGAGGCATCAGTGGATTTGTAAAAGTGGCGACACCGCTGGAGCCCGAGTCTGTTGCCGGGGAGCTCACAGAGCTGCTCATGTTAGTGATGGTGCTTGAATTTTGAGGGGTTTCTTCCGTTTTGCCATTTGAGGTAGGCAACGCACCAGCCTCTACCTCATCAGAAAGTCCATTGGAAATTTTTGATGTGGGATCAGCTGCTCCCGAGTCACTCTTGACAGAGCAGGGAGGGCTAGCAGAAGGATGGCTAATGGGAATCGGCTGAGGCTCCTCAGTTTTGATGAATGGGGTCAAGCTTGGAATTGTTGGTGGGAGTGGTAGGCCAACAGAAGTTGTTAGGGTGGAGAGGACTGGCTTGCTGTCCAGCCAGCTCGTGACAGGTTTCTCTGGCGGTATAGACATCCCATAAGGAATACCCGTGCTTGTAGGAATATTGTCCAAATGCTCTGGCACCGGGTACGGATTCATTTGAATATGGGGGTATTTTTCTTTGTGACGCTGAAAGTGGACTTTTAAGTTTCCCTTTGTGGAGAACCTGTTTCCACATATGTTGCATTTAAATGGCCTCTCGCCAGTGTGAGAACGCAAATGAATCTGCAAGGCACTGTCACTCCCAAACACTTTAGCACAGAACCTGCATTTATGCTTAAAGAATGCCTCATCTGAATTACTTTTTGCTTCAAATGCAGTTACATTTGGTGGCTTGCTTTTTCTTTGCTGTGCCAAGGCAGTCAAGGAGTTTAAATCCTCTGCAGGTGTTCCAATATTGGACAAGGGACTGGAGAAAACAGAGTTACTAGGGGTGGGCTGAGGTAGAAGTGGATTAGATGCAGGACTTAATAAACTGCTTATTGCAAAAGCTGGTGAAGATGATGCTGATACTGGTGGGTTGGTGAGCTGTGAGCCACCAAGAGTTGAAGCCACTTTTTCTGAGGACGGTGTTGTAACTGCTGCTGCCAATATGTTAATATTTGGAGAAGAGCCACTATTGGATGGAATTAGAGTGTTGCCAGGGTTGCTCTGAGGTAGCTGTATAGGGGGTAGCTGTTTCACACCACTGATGCTGGCAGATTGACTAGCAAGGCTTTGTGCTAATCCAGCTGCTGCAGCCAGCTGCTGGGATAAATGGGAACTTAATGTGGACAAGGGGTTGGCAGATGTTCGTAAAGTACCTTGAGAAGGGCTAGAAGATGTTGGCATGTCTGTATTTTGGGTAGCCAACAATAATATTTGGTGACGAATTTGTTCAATCAGTTGCAACTGATGGATCTGCTGCTGCTGCAATGCCAACAGTTGCTCCATCAGGGCAGGGACAGCAAGTTTAGTGCTCGATGCCCCGTTACATCTTGCCTCCTGTGAGAACTGTGCTACTGCCACTTTAGTACTCTGCAGGTTTTCAATTATTACATTACTATTTATCACTGAAAAGTTGCCTAGTGTTGTCAGATCCCCTATGTGAGGTAGAGAGGTTGTTACAGCTGAGGTACCCATTGTGGAGCTGTTACTGCTTGTAATACTATTGTTGACACTCTTGGAACTGCTACTGCTATTGTTAATGCTGGAAGCCTCCACATCCATGGATTCTTCCCTGTCAAGTTTGTTATGCTCTGAAAGGTCACTGCAGTCTACTTGATCTGTGTTATTAACTGTGTCATTCATCTGTTCATCAGGATTATCAGAAGGGGAACTAGGAGGGAAGGTTTCAGAAGGAGAAGCTGGATTTTCATTCACAATTAAAACTAATTGATTTTTAGTACAATTCTTCTTGTGTTGCAGGAGATCTGATAATTCAAAGAACTCAGCACAGCACCTGCCACAGACATGGGCGTCCTTGTTCTTAGTGGTTCGATTTGCTTGACCCTTTTCTGTGTCTCCTAAAACATCAAAAGATGATGGATTAGGAACCAACCAGTAAATACAAAAAAAATCTACAGGACATTTTATTTTAAAGTACTGGTTTTATCTACCACTCTAAAACAGACTAAGATTGCACATGAAAATAGATCAATATTCCTACTTCACAAAAATAAGTCAAAAGCAACATTTAAAACTGTACAAGGGAGTTTTATCAATCTCTGTGTCTTAGATTATCATTTGCTTCAGATAATCCATCAAAATATAAAATACTATGAACTGAAGGCATTGGAGCATAATGAAATTCCATAGCAAAGTATTGATTTCCAATAATTCATACTGCTTATTGTCTAGTTGTCCACTGAGTGCAAATCAGCCATTTGAAGGACTCATTAGACTCTCACGTTCCTGTCAACCTTGTTCATTTTCAACTGATTCAAAGATATCTGTGACAGTTGCCCCATCACTAAACTAATTTGTAGTCATTCGAGGTCCCAATCAGTTGTTGACAAGAAAAAAAGTATGTATTACCAAGCTAAAGATTCATCCCCCTTTTTTTCCAAGTTGCTATATAAAGTATTAGCTGTGAATCTGTTTTCCAACCAAACTTAATTCTGTGGCAGTTACAAACTGAATAGAAAAGAAAAATCCCTTATAAAACGGTATCATTTACCATAAAATGGTAAAGTGCCAAAGCACTTTAAAGACCTCTTTTAATGCCTCAAGCAATGTTTCTACAATTAAGCAAACGTCCTATTTGCCACCATGTGCTTCACCAAAGCACTCTTTGTGAGATTCTGGTCTGAAAAACACTTGTATGAATCTGAACGATCACTGGAAATATCACGAATTTACATCAGAGTAAAAAACACCAGGATCTTGCCTCTTATGTATAA